>NC_024315.1:4143094-4145731 GCF_000523025.1 Cynoglossus semilaevis | reverse complement strand
AGAGTGGTTGTCCAGGGATTGGGCCGTCGTGGTCTCCGCCCACAACCGCCACCCAAATCACAAGGCACCGGCCCCTTGTGGGCCTTCCTGCGGGTGGTGGGCCCACTGGAAAGCGGACTCACGTCGCTTGTTCGGGCTGAGCCCGGCCGAGTCCCGTGAGCAAGGACCCGGCCACCAGGCGCTCGCCTGCGAGCCCCAACCCCGGGCCTGGCTCCAGAGTGGGGCCCCGGTGACGCCAATCCGGGCGACGTGAACCTCTTTGCTGTCTTTTTCTTCATCAAGGGGGGGGGGTTGAACCGCTATTTGTCTGATCCGTCGCCTAGGACCTGTTTGCCTTGGGAGACCCTACCAGGGGCGTTAAGCCCCCGACAACATAGCTCCTAGGTTCATTCGGATACTCAAACCCCTCCACCACGTTAAGGTTGCGATTCAAGGAGAGGGAATAATTACTTTGTTTTTTTTTTTTTTTTCTTTTTTTTTCTGGTTAAGGCAAAATGTATTGCTATGACTTATTAGTTTATTTTTGTTGTCTTGATAAGTTAAAATAGGTTTTGTTTGGTTCTTATGATTTTTATTTGTAGGTCTTTACGTGTTTTTTTTTTTTTTTTTTTAAATAATAAATCTGGTTGGTCTCCGCAGAATATTGTGAATTAAATAACAATGAATGTGTGATTTGGTTTGATTGTGACTATATTTAAATTTCTAAGGTTCTTTTCATTTGTGAGTCTTTATGTTCGTCTTGCATGAAAATTGAATTTGTTTTGTTCTCTTGTTTAACCTGTTGTTTTATGGTTTTTATTGGGTTTTACATAAACAGCAGATATTTTTTAATTTGGTGTGCTGCATCACAATGACAAATAATTCACTTTCACTATTTTAATAAGTAAGCATTTGTGGTTTTTAATTCATCTTTTAGTTTAGTTTTTTTTTTTTTTTAGCTTTAATTTTATTATATAAAACTAAGTGGATGTTACTGATTGTAATGGGCTGATGTTTGTGGTTTGCTGTTTGACATTGGGCTACAATTTGTGTTCAACCTTTATTTTCCCATACTTGTCTGTTGGTACAGTAGCCATCTCTGTCTTTTTGACTGAGGTTTTTTTTGTAAAGATTCTATCCTGCCTGTGGCCTCTACCTTGTTCTCAAGTTATTCTGGAGGTTGGACGTTCTGGATGTCTTCCTCCAGCAATTCTTTCTCTATGATTTGAGACAACTTGAAGTGGGTGAGTTGGCTTTACTTCATGCTAGACAGTATCTGAAGTAAATTATACTACAGACTCTATGTGAAGGGAACTTGGAGAGTATTTGTATTTTTATGTCTGAGTTGTTTGTCTTTCATGTTTAATATTTTTTGGAGTGTTTTTTTTTTTTAAAAGGACCTATCTGCAGTAGTGTACCTGGAGATGACCAGTGTTTGGACCATCACCACTCTACACCTTCAGTCCAGGGTGGACCAGGGTTTGATTTTGTACTTTTAGTTCTTTATGGTTTGGTCTAAGAGGTTTAGGAGTGTTGACTGAAATCAACCATTTGATTGTTAATACCTTCTCCCCCCTTCACTCCCATTGTCATAAGTATGCTTTCTATCAATTAGGGTTTAAACCAAAAAGAGTCATAACCTTGAGGTTCAACTGTCTGTCCAGTTTAGAGTAACCTTACGGTGTCAACAACATTTCTATGCTGGACAGGTGGTAACGTACAAGTTCAACTCATTATGCTTTACACCTTAAGTTGTTATTCTCCAGGTCCTCTTGGAGAATATTTGTATTGCTCTATGTCTCCCTAACTCCACCCCTTCCTTCCAGAAACAGACGCCAACAGTCTAGATATTCTGAGGATTTCTTCCTGTTTTTGACTGATGGTTCTTATGTTAATAGATTTTATTACATTTTATCTTTTGGTATTTTACATAAATTGACTAGTAATTGGGTTTTTTTTTTTTTTTCATTTGTGTGGGTCTTTACATATGTTTTGACATTGAAATGATTGTATCTTTGTCTATTTATTGTGGTTATGTTCTTAATTTTTCTTCTTAATGGGTATTAAGTAAAGTTGTTTGTTTGTTTGTTTTTGTCTGTGCTTTCAATACAGATTTTAAAATGAATTTTGTAAAATTAGTGAATTTGTGTAGTTCTTTTGTTTGTTACCCTTTTTATTTTATGGTCTTTAAGTTTTTGCATAAACAGAACAAACAAAAGTACTTAAACACAATCATTCAAAAATGATTTTAAGTACTTTTATCTGTTATATTTATAAATTCTCCCTCTTGTCTTGTGTTGGCAGATGCTGACTGGATGCTGTAGAGAGGATCATTAAAAAGATAAGTTTGTCTTTCGGTGGTATATTTACATTCAGGATTCATTAGGTTAATTACCTCCTTTTGATCCACAAGACCAGAAACTGAAATTTGGAGAAGCTACATCCTGGTCAGGACTACAAAATTTCAGTTTTTGCCATGTTATATATGTTGAAGAATTCAGCAAACTTTATTTATATATATATTTTTTGTATATGTTTTTATTTCCGTAATTATCTGTGACCTTTCACTGGTGTACAGCTTGTGGTCAGGGTGGTGGAGGCTTCACTCGTGCTGTTCTCATTGAATTTGCCAAGATCAGTCAATGAAATAAGTAAGAA
>NC_024315.1:4140489-4142823 GCF_000523025.1 Cynoglossus semilaevis | reverse complement strand
ATATTTTTGGAGGAGTTTGTTCTTCTCAGGATCCATCTGCAGCAGTTTACCTGGAGATGATCAGTGTTTGGACCATCACCATCTTCCTATTGTCCTCTATTGGCAGATGTTGACTGGGTGCTGTAGACAGAATCATTAAAAAGACAATTGTCTTTCGGTGGTATATTTTCATTCAGGATTCAATAGGTTAATTACCCCCTTTTTCTGTTGATCCACCAGGCCTGAGACTGGAACTTAGAGAAGCTACATCCTGGTCAGGACTGCAAAATTTCACTTTTTAAATGTAAAATATGTACAAGAATTCATGGAACCTGAATTTTCTTTTTCTGTCCCTCTTGTCCTCTGTTGCCAGAAGTTGACTGGACCTTGTGTCAGTTTGCCCGAGCGGTCAGGAGGCAAAGCACAAGAGAATGATTCTCCAGGTGGTACTGTATGTGTGTTTATTCCACACATACAAAATCAACCATTTTACAATAACCACAACAACAACAATACTGATGATGATGATAATAATCCTCACAATCCAATACTCCAATGTACTTCCAATACAAACTCCACCACTCCATTTTCAACAAACATTTCTCCGTCCCTTTTATCCCTTTCCCCTTAATCACATGACTGATTGGCTCAAACCATTGAGTGGTGTTTTTACATATTTACACCTATCTTAATAAACCATAAATATTTACATAAATACAAAATATACAATATAAACACCTAGTTGCAAACCCATATACCATTAATAAACACCACAAATACATACACATGAATATATGAACATGAACATATTTACGGAACCCCACACAAACTCCCCTACTCCCACTTCCCACTTACTACTGTCCTCCAGAACCATACATAAGGGCCACGTTCCCCGGGGACCTGTCTTGACCTGACACCATGTGAAGACAGAGCAGCAGTTTGTGGTAAGTTTCCCTTTGTGTTGTTATGCACTAGCTCAATCCACAATATACTTGGGTTTGTTTAACGAGTCTTCATACTCGTATATTTAGTCTGTGTGTCTGTGTTTTGTGTGTTCAGGCGGTTGAGCAGCGGCAGCTAGCAAGCGGACCACGAGGCGGACCGGCCCCGCGCCGTGCGTCTCCGCCCTCGCCGGCAACGCACACCCGAACACGACCAACCACTAAATGTGCTTCTTACACATCTCCTATGTGTACCCCTGAATTTTCTTTTTCTGTCCCTCTTGTCCTCTGTTGCCAGAAGTTGACTGGACGTTGTCAGGGAAAAAAAACTGAAGTGAAAATCAGAAGCATTTTTCCTATGAAGAACACTGTTGAAGATAAGTTTGTCCTTTTTTGGTAAATTTGGTTATACGTTGAGCTCACAGATGTTTAAAACATTTAGTTTTGTGATAATTTAAATTAAACAATTGTGTCAAATTGACTGTTTGGTCTTTAATGTTTTTAAACATTGTAGACATTTAGGTCTGGCTTGTCTCCCACTGCCAAGTTCATTTCCTACTAAAGACTTGTCTGCCCTTCTGTGGCATTTAGAAAATGTGTTGGGAGGCCTCCCAGCAGAGGAATGTTGTAACTTTGTCCTCTGCAAAAAATTAATTCGATACACGCAGGGCCAAGCTGGCGAACTTATTAATACACTGAAGTAATGTGGTAGGCACACAGATTAGATTGCGCGTTTAGGGTTTTCAGAAGAAAATGTGCTTGGCTAAGAGACAATCCAATACTCATTAAAGATTAAGATAATATTTACTACTACTTTAAAAATGTTTTAAGTAATTCTGTGAGCTAACTAGCAGAACGTAAAGGAACTGATAGGCTTCTGCTACTGATGGTAATGTCTGCTGAATTAAAATTTTTTTTCTTTGTTTTTCCTTCCCCTTGTCCTCTGTTGGCAGATGTTGACTGGGTGCTGCAGAGAGGATCATTAAAAAAATAAGTTTGTTTTTCAGTGGTATGTTTGCATTCAGGATCTGTTAGGTTAATTACCCCCTTTTGATCTACTAGACCAGAGACTGGAACTTGGAGAAGCTACATCCAGGTCGAGACAGCATAATGTCACTTTTCAAATATGTGCAAGAATTCAGGGAACTTGATTTTTTTTTTTTAAAATTTATTTTTTTATCCCTCCCTCTTGTACTCTGTTGGAGATGTTGACTGGACCTCGTCAGTGACGAGATGTACAGGAAACCTGATGACCATGTGAAAAGCAGAAGCATCGTTCCTATGAAGAACACTATTAAAAAGTTAAGTTTGTCCTTTTTTGGTATATAAAGTTTATGATGCGTTGAGCTCACAGATGTTTAAACATTTAATTTTGCATGATAATTTAAATTTCTGTGTAAAACTGGTAATAAAA
>NC_024315.1:4122843-4140389 GCF_000523025.1 Cynoglossus semilaevis | reverse complement strand
CACTCCTTCAACCAATTTTATGCTCTAATTTGATGAGAAACGCTGATGCAGAAAAGCTAAAATTTTGAATTTATTTTTTAAATTTCATCAAGTTTTCACCACATGAAAAAAATCCCCAAACCTTTTTTCCTTTTTTTCCAAAGTGCTGTTATTTGATGATAAACATGCAGAAAAAATAAAATTTTGAAAAAACATTTTTAAAACATTTTCATTAAAATATTTCATCTGACCAAAAAAAACAGTTTCAGATTTTCATGAAAAATTCACCATTTCTAATTTGATGAGAAATATACAGAATATAAAATTGATTTTTTAAAATTCTTTTTTAAAACTTTTTTTTTTAAAAAACTTAACAAATAAAATAACAAATTTGAACAAAGTTTCCTGAAAAAATTCAAAAAATATCCTAATTTGATGAGAGACATGCACAAAAAATAAAATTTGGAATTTTGTTTTCCAAAATTTTTCATCAAACTTTTTCAGCATCTGACCATACTAAATTTAGATTTTGCCAAAAAAATTCAGATTTTTTTTTAAAAAGATCTCAAATTGCTCTAACTGAGAAACATGCATAAAAGATAATTTTAAAAAAATAATTTACAAAATGTTCATCATTTTTAACCATCTGATCAAAAACAACACGCTAAATTTAGATTTTGTCAAAAAAAACTTTTTTAAAAATATCTCAAAATGCTCCAATTTGTTCAGAAACATGTAAAAGAGATAAAATTTTGAAATTTCTTTTCGAATTTTTCATCATTTTTCAACACCTAAACAAAACTGACAACCTGACTTACGATTTTACTGAAAAATTATGAACAAAAATTCAGAAAAAAAAATCTCAATTGTTCTAATTTGATAAAAACGTGTAGATAATATACATTTTTGAAATTTTGTTTTTTAAAAACATTCTTAAAATGCTAAAAAAAATGAAATAGAACTGCTGTCATATTTCATTAGGTCACCATGTCATCAAGGGTTACGACATCACAGGAAATCAAAGGAGCAAATGAGAATCAGAGGAAAGAGCTGAAGGAAAAAAAGTTAGTAATGCAACAGAAATCCAATCAGAGCATCAGCCTCTCAGACATCTGCAGTTTGTGCAAGCAGCAGAAGCAGGTTTGTCTCAAAATGAATCCCTGGGGAGACGGAGTACACAACGGTAGAAACCGTGAGTATTTACTTTACTTGTCTTACAGACTACATTGAGTCCAACTTGGTTTCTATTTTGTTGTAACTGTTCATTTTTCATTTGTGAGGTCCACCGCTGATGATTCTAAGAAGGCACCAGCCAAGAGCGAATCTGTTCACCAATCGCGAAATAGCATTGTTGGATCGATTATGGAAGTCGGGGATTAGTGAATTTGCGTACTTGTTACGAATGGCCTATTTGCAACAGTATGGTCACGTCGTCGATGACACAGAGGAGAACAGCAACACCGATATTGACGACATTGACGTCACAGATGATGAAGACTCGACGGAAGTCCACCGGGACCCCGACGATAACAGTGACCGTATCCAGAGTGACCTTTTGGACACCAGCGATATCAATGATGGAGACGAGGAGGGCGCTGGTGCTAACAGCGTGGTTACGGTTCATCACTTTTTAGAGGAAAGAGCGCTCCTGCCTGAAGGCATGAGAAGTGCGCCCCAAGAGGAGGACGGACGGGTCAACCAAAGATTCAGGTTCTGGGACCATGACTCCGAAA
This sequence comes from Cynoglossus semilaevis, assembly GCF_000523025.1. NCBI lineage: Eukaryota > Metazoa > Chordata > Actinopteri > Pleuronectiformes > Cynoglossidae > Cynoglossus > Cynoglossus semilaevis. Next base: position 4,138,677 of record NC_024315.1, on the reverse strand, counting down.
GGAATGAGGTTGAATGGTGAAGAAGTGATGGAGGATCAAACCCAAATCAGTCAGGAAGCACTGCACATGCTAACAGTAACACACAAATATGTATTATATATATTTATACTAAATCTGAAGTTGTTAGCTAGTGTAGTTAAACAACACTAAACAACACAAGCCCTGTGATTTTTTTTTTTAGCTTTATATAGATGTTTTGAGTAGCCTTAAGAAAACTGAACAGACAATTAAGCGCTAGGCTAGGAAGACAAACATTCTGTAAATTACTGTTAAAGACGGAAAGTTGTCAAGATCTCCAACAGATCGGTCACTTCACCTCAGCCTGACCTTTAACGGTGGTGTAAACAGGGAACCAGCCATCATTTAACCCTCTGGTGCCGTTCCCAAGGTGAGATCACGCGCAGTGTCATCCATTTTGTTGTTGGTTGCTTTTTTTATCACCAAAACCAGGTCTGTTATCTGTTCAGGAGACAGACATGGAGGACAGCAAGTGTTGGACCAGATGTTGGGACAGAACACCGGGCAAGGACGGGGAGACTGGGAAATAAGAGTCTATGTTTCCAAAGATGCTTTTGAGAAGACAAACTGATAGAAGACGGAGGACGAGTTAACAAGAGTTAACCAGGAACGATGACAAACTAACTAAGTCACAACTCAGATATTGAACTTCCTATTTATAGGTTCATCACATGTCCCCTCATTTATGTCCTTTAATTCAGGAAAATGAAGCCAATTAGAAGCGTATAAAAAGTGCTGCGCCACTTGTTCACGTTAGTGAAGACAGACTTTGTCATGTAATTGGACGATACTGGTTTTAAAGTCTGCTCTTTGAGAAATGTATATTTTTTTTATGTTTGTTAATAAATCTGTCAATTAATGGTACGATCTTGTCTAATTATATGTGTTGGAGCCAATCACAGCAGGACGTTTAAGACAAACTGCTTGGGTTTGGACACCATCACATCCTTCCAGGAAAATGCCTGTCACATCTGCCCATTAATTAATTAATTAATCAATCAATTATTATGATTATTATGCTCAGGAATCATAGATTTGCAGTTTATTAGGGTTCAATAATCATGAATAACAAACATCAATAACATTTATCTGTTTCACTAAAATTTATCAAGAATGTTCTTATTTCCTGGTGACAATCAGACTAGATCGGACCCATTAGAGCGCCGCCTCGCAGGGGCAGGTATGAAGCACAGAAATGTTTAGACCCACAGGATCATTCTTGCTGTTTCTCCTCTGCCTCGTTGTCCTAACTGCCGTGTAAAAAGGATCCTTTGAAGGACCATAACACCCCTGGAAAGTTGAATCACTTTCATAAGTCCCGTCGTCTCAGCCTAGTATTGGATTTCTTTCCTCAGCTGATATCCACTGTCGCACTTCCTCCTGTAGCTGGTTTATGTTGAAAAAGCTGCTCATCAGTAACCTAAACTGCGCTTCGTCTCCTACCCATTGCATGTAGTTGTCCAAATAAGCAATGTCCTCATTTGTCAGCTGATTGGCCGGTGGAACTACCCCTATGGGTAACAAAATGTAGAAACAGGGACCTGCAAGTCACACAGAGGAGCGCGTTATCGTAGCAGGTTCAGACCATAAACTTATCGGACCTTCAAAGGTAAAGACGAACGGTGAATGTAAAAGAGTTTAATCTAACACTCACGATTTTTACCATTGTGTTGTCCATCACCCCTGGTGTTCATCAGAGATATGGCGCCTCAATTGTGACTTTCAATGCCCCTTCATTGGAAAGCCTAATTCAAATTCTTATCTGAAGAACTCCCCGAATGACTAAAGACGAGTGAGGTTTTACTTTTGTTTTTCAGCCCAAAAAAATAAACTTGAAATGTGACATCGGATCGTATGACATCACACGTGATCAAAGAACAAAGGCTAGGTATTTAAACTACATCAGGATCAGCCTGTAAATGACTGCTGGCTGACTTTAGGTTAGCATCCAGGAAGTGGACGGAAACAGTGCCTATGTGCGCACGTCGGATACCAGACAACACCGAAAGACAAAGAATGATTATGACCAGCAGAAGGCAGCACTGCGACAATATGGTAGCCATCTGCCATAGAGCACCACTGACTTGCCTGCAGTCTGTGCTAACGGTGTATGTACGATGAATGGCCGGGGAGATGGACGACACAACGGTAGGAATCGTAAGTAAACGCACCACTGATTGACAACATGGTATTAACGCTGTTTAACGTCAGTTCACGTGTGATTCCCAGGTCCACGCTGGTACATTATACCAAGAGGAGATTTGCCACCAGCTAATCAGTTTAGCAATTTTGACATTGCTCTGTTGGATACTTTTGTGCAAATTGGAGGAAATGAAGAGGAGGTCAGGGAACTGATGATGTTTCTGCAGAACCAAAACCAAATGAGACTAATACAGCAACTGAATCGTCTGCAACTTTAGCAAAGATAAAGAATGACCAAAGATGTTAAAGAGAGACTTTCCCTCACGTTTGTTGGCCTGGTGGTTTGATGACTTTTATATATAGTTTGGAGAAATACAATAATATTTGCTAAACACTAAAGGTAATGATTGCAGCTGGGCAGGAGTGGGATTAGAAATTAAAGAGAACTGATTAAAATAACTAAATTCCCATCCTGCTAAGAGATCCAGCAACAGAGATTAATCCTGAAATAAAGTTAGGATCAAACTAAAAGTGTGAAAAACGTTTTATCCAAATCTTTTGGAGGAAGTTCTTCACATCATTGTTTCAATTTTATTATATTTCAATTATCATTATTTCTTTGCCGCTGTTGAGCTGTGTTGTTTTATTGATCAGTTTTTTCGGCCGTCACATTTACAATTTCAAAATAAGACCAACATGGAAGGTCTTCCAATGCAAAAAAACAAACAAAAATAAACAGACAAAAATGGACAATGTGTTAGAAGTCTAATGGCAGAGTCTGGAATCAAACTGAGGATATATATTTACTTTCAATTTTTGAACTTAGGTTAAGTAGAAGTTTCATTATAAAATGTTCTGTAAAATTTACAAAAAAAATAATTTTACATTCTATGGGCTAACACTGAAGTACAATTGAAATATATTTACAAAATAATTTTACATTCCATGGGCTAACACTGAAGTACAATTGAAACGGTTTGATTGATTTAACTGAGAACAAGACTAAGCAACGTTTGAGTCAAAAGACTCAATATTGGCTGTCAATATTAATTAGCCAAATCAATGACCCCGCCCTCGACTGATGCCCAATGAGGTCACTGTGAAGGACTAAATGAATGACAACAACGTACTTTATCGGTTCATTGGTCAGTGTTGGTGCACCTCCAAGATCTACTGATCACACAATGACATCACATCTGACATCCATGACTATGACCTCACCAGGGATCAAAGGACAAAGGAATAAAGACATGCGGGGAAATCTCAAGTAGTAGAAAGAATGGGGGAAAAGGTCACGACAGTGATGACAACAACTAATGGATCATGACAGAACCTAAGCTAACGTCAACAGCATAGGACGCAGTAGGAGACGAAGGATAAAGAAGAAGACAGTGTTTGCAACATTATGGGAGCCAAGCGCTGTAACACACCACCAACCAACCTGTAGCTTGTACCAGACGTTTAAAATGAACGCCAGGGGAGATGGACGGCACAACGGAAGGAACAGTAAGTATCGGCTAACTGAATTAAAAAAAACTCTGAACGCTGTTTTTGTCTGTCAACACAACAGATTAGGTTTGTTAGGTGAAAGAAAACACCAAAGGTTTCTTTGACTAGTTCGTACGCTTCTGTCTGATTCGCAGGTCCACGTTGGTACATCCTACCAATGGGACATCTGCCACCAGCTAATCAGCTGACCAATCGGCACATCGCTATATTGAACAACTTCGTGCAGTGGGGAAGGACCGAACAAGAGCTTAGGGAAATTATGATCACTTTGCAAGATCGAAGTCAGCACATCGGTATAGGACGCATCCCAGAGCAGCCCGAGCCGTGAGTATGGAGGCGATGACAACGCTGACGATGCAGCGACGGAGGAGGAAGGAAATGATGAGACGCAAGGGACTGAAGAACGCTACTGACCTTTAGAGATCTGGATCCAGACCAGAATCTATACATCGTCTAGGACAAAACTCTTGTTAGCTCTCTTCTTAACTTATACACTTGTATAGGATCTCAGGTTTGTTAACACAAGTGGGTTTCAATTTGTTTTTGTTTTTTTTTTCACCACACCGCTAGTAGTTAATCGCAGAATGAATTACACGCGAAGGAGAGGTCGCAGAGTTCGACCTCGTACATAACAAAGACTCGCGATCATCAGCAGCCGACGGCTCTTCATTCAGCTGCTCCACTAGTTTAACCCGCGCGCTGCTCCTTTTGTGAAACAAGTTGTGATCAAACTGGGGAAATACTGATCTACACTTTCTGATTTAATGTGTTACATTTAAAATGTGTTAAAAAAAACTGACAAGGGAAGTAGCTGCAATACCTGCAGCCGGGGAAAGGAGCAGATGAAATAGGCTCGTTGTTGTTGACAATGAATGACTAACATTTTTTGAGAATTGTACACTGACAATTAAACATTAAGAGCAGGAAATTGAAGACTAATGTCATTTCTAGGGTTGTCAAAAGGTAACTTGTTAATAATGTTAATTAATTTTTAAAATAATCCAAAAAAAACAAGATTTTTTTATTGATCTGATTCAAAATTTTCCCAAAAGAAAAATATAAAAAATTCAATATTTCCATCCAATAACCATTGCTTCGACATAGAGTCGATACAAATTTCACACATAAAAATAAAATTAAAAAAAATCCAATATTTCCATCCAATAACCATTGCTCTGACATAGAGTCGATACAAATTTCACACACATCGTAGGGAAAAAACATTTCACTGACTATGCATATATATAGACAACTGTATATATATGCAGATTCAATTATATAATAAGGCACATATGTGGAATATCAACTATATGTTACAATATATCAAATAATAAACATCAACAACATTTGTACATCTGTAATACTGGGAGCCACGGGTTGAGCCACAAAAACTTTTGTGTTAATTAAAATGGGTGAAAAATATATATACGAATAATACTTATAAATTATGTACATGATCTACGTCATGTACCGCGTACATACTTTTGAAGAACTGATAGAGGTCAACAAGACTTTTCACCAGCCAATCAGAACCAAACAAGCATTCGTTCAATAGTTCTTCCATCCACAGCCATCCAACATACGTGAGGTGTCACTGCCAAAGATGTGACCCTTTGACATCACTCTACATCAAAGGATAAAAGAAACGTGTTCTTGTTTCTAATTTTCTGTTGAGCCAAACACAGCTGTGTGTGTGTGTGTTGCTGCCTTCCACCTGCAGGAGAAGCCCCCAGACCGAATCGTGAAGACGCCAAATCAGTCTAATCAGAACACAACCTCAAGGCGCGGACAGACAAAGAAGGACGACACTAATGCGACGCTACAAAAGTCAGCTGCTGTAAAACAGTACCAGAGACCGAACCTGCGAGGGGAACAAACCCAGGAAAAGGCACCAACACAACAGTATGGATGCCCACAGCTCCAGCACACCACCACCACCAACTGAGCTTTTCAGTCCCAGTGGCTTCACATTCTTGCATGGATCACAGGGGAGACGGACGCCACGTTCGTAGAAATCGTAAGTACTGATACCTCATCATTTCACGTATCATATATTCTCCCTGACACTAAGTTGTCCAAGCCAAAATATAATGAAGAAGAAAAAAAACAAAACTTCCCTGACTCTAAGTTTTCCAAGCCAAAATATAATGAAGAAAAAAAAACAAAACTTAAATATAAAGGTCGTACCAACCAATTAGAGTGCCCTCTAGCGGCTGTCAGTGTGAAAATAACAAACGTCAATTTACAGTGGTACAGGAGCATCAAATACTGGTACACAAGCTTAGAGTGCCCTCTAGCGGCTGTCAGTGTGAAAATAACAAACGTGAAATTATATATCATATATTATATTTTAATATACAAGTTGCAAATCCAGCCAATTTTTCTTTTTGTAAATGTAAGTATTGTATTTTATATCACAGGTCCACGTTGGTTCATTTTCACAAGAAGAGATTTACCTCCAGACAACCTGTTGACCAACCTCGACATCGCTTGGTTGAACTCCCTGCACATAGGAGGACGGGAGCAGGACAACAGGCGGATTGTGATGATCTTTTTCCCGGATCTTAATCTGGAAAGACTGGATCAACTTCACCTGCTTCCAGAGGTGCATGTGCGGTGGCTGTGAAGAAGCGGAGGAGACAGAGGAGACAGTGGAGACAGTACAGACAGTACAGACAGACGGTGTTACAGGGAGAGAGACATATACCTATATACAACAGAGATCGACCTGTAGAGATCTGGATTCTGTCCTTCTGTGACTATAGGTAGTCAGACAGTTCCAGGGCTGCTCCAATAGTTTAACAAAAAGATCTGATTTATCTGAGCTGGGATTGCAGTTAAAAATGTTGCTTCTTATGTCGTGGCGGTCGATGCCAACCACGTTTACGCTGCACAATTAACTCCTTCAAGATCGTTTGCCATAATAATAATAATGATGATGATGATGATGTGTGTAACATGTATACAGCCATAAAGAGGACACACTGGGGGCGACGTGGAGCAGATTTAAACAATGCTTTGTATTTAAGGAAATAAAGAAATGTATTGTAAAAGTACTACAGAAAGAGCTCTCGAAACCTTTAAGCGGTCGTTGCATCACGTGTGGTCTGTACTTCAGGAGACAAAGGAGATAAATAACCAGAACTGCCCTGTTGGTTTTCAAGAGTGAAACAAATAAAAAAAATTACAACCAAAAGATTGAAGAGAATAAAATAAATTTTACTCTGTTTACAGCAGACAATGTAGCCTGCCAGTTCGTTTAAATTGCGGAGAAAGTCAGAGAAAAAAGTACGGCGGAACCTCAGTTTTCGAATGCTGCCCACGAGCTATTGTTGGATTGTTCGGCAACCGAGTTATGGTACGACAACAACGGGGCAATTTTTGGTTAAAAATGTTGTTCGTAAAACCGAATTGTTTGAAAAGGGGGAGGCGTTCGACAACCGAGGTTCCACCGTACTTTATTAATGTTATTATTCAGCGGACACAAAGTTTTTGACGAAAGTTACTAAATACTTTCCGTGACTAATTCATTCATCTGAACCAGTAGCTCAAGATAAAGTACTCTGTAGATAGTATTAAATACTGTGTGTACTCACCATGTACTAATTAATGAGAAGTCGACACCGGGCTCATCTTCCGCCACCTTCCAGCCCACGTGTTCCCAAAGCACAAACTCCCCACCATGGGGCGTTGCCCTCCCTAAAAAACAAAGATGGTTCTCATGACGTCCATAAAGAACATCAAAGGACACAAATAGGAATTTCTTACGTGGGTACTTTTACTCTATGTGTTTAATGCGTTTTCCCTCATTTTTGTTTTGACCCTCGTGTACGGTTTTACTGTTAAAGATGAGGAGAGCTGGACGTGAATGAGACCTGAAGTAATGGAGGGTTAAGGCCAGGGTGAGGCAGCAATGCTACATGTTCGATGCATCCTGTCATTAATGTGACATCCAGCCTGCAGATTGTACAAAAAGTTCTACGTGAAGCATTTTCAAAGATGGACTTCAGGGGAGATGGACCGCATGTTCGTAGACATCGTACGTATCGTCAATTAATCATCTACAGACTTTAAGTTTTATTATTTTATGTCAACAACATATTTCCCTGTTTGATTGACAGGTCCACGGTGGTTCATTTATCCAAGAGGTTTTTTGCCACCTGCTAATCAGTTGACCAATCGGGACATTGCCTGGTTGGGTAACATGGTGAGAAGAGGAGGGAGAGAAAGTGACATCATGGAAATCATGATCATTTTTCAAGATGTACAGCAGCGAAGAATGAGACTCGAACTTCCAAGTTAAGACTCCGACTTCCGACTTTAAACCAAGAACAACTAACAGTCTGGGTCTGAATGAGTTCAAACTAAAGAACACAAATTTAAAGATATCTGAGCAAAACTGTCAAAACGCCAAAGGATTTAATCTCAAAACAGTAGAATACAGTGACCTTTGTTGATCTTTTTTATTATTTGTATTTGAAGGGTTTGGTTTTGAATATAAAGTTCAATTTATTTTGAAGGTTATGGATAGCAAAAAAAAACTTTACTTCAATTATGACAAACTAACAATTATCTGAATAAAAAAAAACTGCTCCAGTCTTGTCCAAAAAAACTCCTGAAATGTACCAAATTAAATGTGTCCTGGGCCTTTAACACATCCTCAACACCTCAGTCTGGTTTCTCTGTATTTACTGCCGCTGTGCAAATCACAGATTCTTGGTAACCGGTACCGATTAACTCCTTTCTTTAAAACATCCCCATCTGTTTGTTTTGGCAAAGGTTTTGCATCTGATGTCTTACCTGAGGGAACCGCAAGGACTCAGGACAGGTTCCATGACGTACTACGTGATCTGTGAAAAGAACAACAGAACAAGAGAAAAAAAACATCAACAGAAGAAGAGAAAAAAAAAACATTTTCAAAATGCATTAAATGTAGTGACTTTATAAAAGGAAAGGCCTGTGGAGAGAAAAAAAACATTTTCAAAATGTATTGACTTTATAAAAGGAAAGGCCTGTGGAAAAATGGTGACACAATGACAAACATCATCATATCTGGGTCGACGTGTCAGAGTTAAAGGTTCTCGCATGTGTCTTGTCTTGTCTTGTCTTTACTGCCATCTCTGGACACGTCATCTTCTTCGTCACAGACTCCCCCCTTCCTCTTCAACGTCGTCCTGTGGGTTTTCGATAAGATGACAGACTGAAAGGAAGGGAGAACGTAAAAACAAAAGGACCTTGGAAGTTACTGTTGAATACCTTTGAAGTCCGTTTACATCAAAGTAAATGTAAGATAGGACAGGATGCGGCCCAATCCCAACTGGATCATTTAATCCAGAAGGCAGCAATGGGACATTGTAAATACCAACTGCCTTTCAATGTCACAACTATTAGACTAAACAACAGGTCGAAAGATAAAGAAAAAGAGCAAAATAAATGACTAATAAAAGACAGCGTAGCTACGTGACAGGTGCCGTTAGCTGTCAAACACCAAAGTACTTAGGCTATGTTGTTTGCAGAATCTGATGTTGTCTACTTTCTTTCAGAAATTCAGTGTTCACTATATTAGAGTAACGATGAGTCAGCGTCAGATCATTCAAGTCTTTCAGGAGTATCAGAAGTCAAGGATGCAGTTTGTACAAACTGTTGCAGATATGGCATCCAGGCCCCAGAACATCGAAATCCTCCACAGCGCTGGTGTGCTGCCCATGCTGCGCGCCTTGATGTTAGATGTGGTGCCAACCGTGCAGCAGACAGCTGCCCTAGCCGTGGGCCGTCTGGCCGACCACAGCGATGACTTGGCAGAGGCCGTGGTGAAGGAGAACATCCTTCCCCCGCTGGTGGGTTCACTGGCCACGCATAATCGATTCTACAAAAAAGCAGCGTCCTTTGTGCTCCGCGCAGTGGCCAAACATTCACCGGAACTGTCAACTGCTGTCGTGGCCTGTGGAGGTGTGGACGCTCTGGTCCTCTGTCTGGATGAGTTTGACCCTGGCGTGAAGGAGGCTGCGGCCTGGGCCCTCGGACATATTGCACGACACAATCCGTCTATGGCGCAGAGCGTTGTGGATTCCGGTGCCGTCCCCCTGCTTGTAATGTGCCTTCGAGAACCTGAAATGGCCCTGAAGCGCATCGCCGCCTCCACACTCAGCGACATCTGTAAACACACACCAGAGCTCACGCAGACCGTGGTAGACACTGGCGCCATTTCACACCTGGCGCAGATGATCCTCAACCCTGACACAAAACTGAAGAGGCAGGTGTTCGCGGCCCTCAGCCAGATCTGCAAGCACTCGGTCAGCCTGGCAGAGATGGTGATAGAGGCTGAGATCTTTCCTGCAGCTGTGGCCTGCCTCAAAGATCCCGACGAGTACGTACGGAAAAATGTCACGACTCTGATGAGGGAGGTCGTGAAACACACAACGGAGCTGTCCCAGGTGATTGTCAACTGTGGTGGCATGGCGGCGGTGATCGATTATCTCGGAGACTGTCGTGGGAATCTGCGGTTGCCAGGGATCATGATGCTGGGATATGTGGCAGCTCACACCGAGAGGCTGGCCATGGCCATCATCCTTTCCAGAGGGGTGCCACAGCTGGCCCGCTGTTTGACCGAGGAGAGCGAACACCACATAAGGGCAGCGACGGTTTGGACCATCGGTCAGATAGGACATCACACGTCTGAGCACGCTAAGGCCGTGGCTGCCACGGGACTACTGCCCAAACTGCTGCAGCTCTACATGGACCCCAACAGTTCAGAGGACCTGCAGATCAAAAGTAAGAGGTCTCTGAAGAGCATTTTGCACAAGTGTACAGACCTGGAAACCCTGCAGCCTCTGCTCTACGACGCTCCCAGCAACATCCTCAAGCACGTGGTCCTGCAGTTCAGCAAGGTGCTGCCCAACGATCTTCTCGCACGACGCATGTTTGTGACCAGCGGAGGACTGGCCAAGCTGCAGGAGATCAAATCCGAGGACGACAGTGTTCTGCAGCAGTACATCAACAATATCAACAGCTGTTTCCCTGAAGAGATAGTCAGGTATTATTCCCCTGGATACTCGGATGTGTTGTTGGAGAGTCTGGAGAACTTTGAGCCTGATTTTTAGAATCGTTTTGATTGACTCCAACAGACTGGCTGTTCAAGTGTGACAGGAATTAATCAAAAGAATTCCTTTATAACCTGAAAAAAGATGATACTGCAATTGGCCATGTTTGCAGCCACCTTGTGGGGTGGAGAGGTACTGCAGGTGAGCCATGAAAATAAACCAAAGGAAAACAAAAGTAAAGTTATGCTTTATTTCTTTTGGTGATTTTTCTCCCAACAACTCTGCGTGTGTCATATGAATCGTTAACTTTACAAAGTAGCTACGCAAATGACTAATTTATAGTTACTTTGTTTGGTTCCCTGTGGAGGTCCGTGGGTACATTTTCTATGCGAAAATGATTAGAAAATAAAAGGTATGTCGTGGGTACATTTTCGAAAATGATTAGAAAATAAAAGGTATGTGTGCTAAAGCTGAAGCGATTGTTGTCAATTTCCTGTCTAGGGTTTGATATCATAAACCCCTGACGTTCGGTTGCGTCAGAGAGGGCATGAAATTAAAAGAAATGTTAAATATACTGTACGGTTCCTGTGACTGTTCCCGGAGACTATAGTGTGTAAAACGCTACACACTATATCAAGGTAAAGGAAGAGTCTCCACATCCATCAGTTCTTTTTTGTTACAAATCTTTTATTAAGATATTCAGATTTTTTTCCCCCTCAACTTTATCAGTCTGATTTCTTTTTCTCTTTACAGTAGTTTAATGTGCAATAATCTTTATTATTGGGTCACAGTTAGGATTTCACAAAGTTATTGGCACTTGAAACACGTGGAGGGGAAACACTGGCATGTACATGGGGGAAAAGGGTGGTGCAACTGGGCATCAGGGCCATGGGATGGGTGTAGGAGGGTGGAGGCAGTAGGAGGGGAACACAGTTTATCTGTGTTGAGATCTGGGGATGCACGTCTGTCTGTTTTAGTCAGGCTGAGATCGGATATTTTCTCTGTTATCGCTGGACACTACTGCATTGTTTTGTCATTTTTTTTCTCTCATTTTCAAGAATTTACTTCCAAAAGATGTTATGTTGCTTTTTTTTTTTTTTTGGAGATATGAAGAATAATAAAGAATAATACCTCATGCTGCGAGTGCACGTCTAACAATCAGACTCTGATAGTGCTTCTATGTCATAATGTACAGTTTATATATTTCTACTCGAACAAAATAAAAAGGAAAAAGAGCTGTCAAGTTATTTTCACCCAACACCACCAGAGACAAGGAGAATCAATGAGAAAATAGCCTTTCACCGTTTGTTACGCTCACGTGTAAGCCCCGCCCCCCCTTCCCCCTGTCCTGTAGTATGGTTCTGAGGTAAGACTGTGTTGACATGGACTCTCAAAAACCAGTAAAAACCCTGCAGTTCCTGCATTAGCATGATCCGGGAGCGCTCTGCTGAGTCTTCCGGAGTTTGTTCTTGAAAAACAACAACAACAAGAAAAAAAGAAGATGTACCTGCATTGTAACGACAGCCGCCGCAGTTTAAAAGCTGCTGGCGGCGCTGAGTTATCTGTAGGGATTAAGGTTGGCTATGGCTGAGAGCTCCCGAGGTAAACTGGTACTTTTTTTTTTCCAACTGCATCAGTGAAAAGAAGTCACCGACGACACCTGTAGGTGTGAGCGCGTGAGCTTCTGTATCTCGGAGGTTTGCGCGTTTTTTTTTTATTCACGTATACATATACAGTATTTTTATATTCATTTATATATATATATTTATATATATGTATAAAGGTGAGTATGTATGTTGTCTCTGGTGCGTGGGGATTTGGACACGATAAGATTTCTTTTCTTTTTTGGATAGAAGACTGAAGACCTGCAGACAGCAGAGAAGAAGAGGCGCAAAGCTGGAGATTGGTGGCTCTGGGGGAGTTGGATGGCGAGGGATCATAAATTGGTAAGGGATTTACGCCCCGATCAAAATCTGGATTCTGGAATGATGACTCTCTGCTCTCCTCACTCTTCTGTTCTCAGGTTTGGCCAATTCTTACACACAATAAAACCATCGTTCCTTCATGTTTTCAGAGTATCTGAGAAACAATCTGGAAGATTGTACTTCACGGTACAATTGAAACAGAATTATCGGCCTGTTTGGAAAAAAAACAAAACAAAAACAAATTTGGGATTTTTAAAGCTGCAAAAATGTCATTTCTTACCGTCCTCCAAATAATGACCCGTCATTAAACAGCGTCAGTCGGTCGATAAGGTCAACAATTTTCCATTGTTTTTTTTAAAATATCAAACTGTGGAACTTGCTACTCCAATATAATGATGCAGCAAAAAGTAATTTCAGTCAAGTACAATTTTTCACACTATATTCAAAGGGAGTAACTTTCCCCCCCGACACGTCCCATGAAAGAAATGGTTGTATATCAATGATCACATGAGGACACACTTTGTTGTCATGCTATAAATATGATTCAGGTCAAACGCAAACATCATGAACACTGACTGATTTGGCAGAAGAGTGGTTGTAGTTGTAGAATGGCTGTCTGAGAACAACTATTGGTAAACTTTTGATTTTTAACGGCTGGTTTTACTGGCGTCTGCCACTCTCTCTCTCGCTCTCTCTCTCTCTCTCTCAAAAAAAACAATGTTGTTGATTGTTGATTTGATTGTCCAGCCAATGGGGTTTGGAGACTGCAGCCCTACAAAGACATCCATCTTTTCCCAAACAGTCACACGGTTGTTGTTTGGTTTGACAAAATGGATCGTCAAAGGCTTCAAACCTTTTGCGATGTCTGCACTTTTTCTTTAGTCACTGTAGTTTAAAAAAAAAAAAAAGAGTCACATCTTACACTCCACATTTTAACGGACACCGCCCCTCGTCTACCTGAACCCCCCGGCCCCCTCTCCCTCCCCAGGTTGACTCCTCTTTCAATCCTCAGCAGAGGAGGACGTGCCTCTTCTTTCTACCTGGGAGTCGACAGGTTCAAATGGCACATAATCATTACATTTCTTTACAGTAAACAACAGATATAAAAGCGATAGAAGAAAAAAAAAAAGACAATCATACAAAATAAAAAAGGGAATAATAGTACAAAAAGATAAAAAAACAACACAAAAAAGGAAGTTACAAAAAAGACCCCTCACGTTACGTCACGTGTCCCGCCCCGACCAAAAGTAACAACAGTCTCACTTTAAACACCAGAATCAACCAACCCACAACATAGAAGTGACACGTGAGTGTAGTCAGAAAGGTGCAGAGGGCTGGGGCTCCACAGTTCAGAGGAGCGCTCGCCCAAAGGTGCTTCTATTTCAGTTAGGATTGTTCCACCGACTCTGTCACTTTTGTTCCGTCTGTGGATTGGCAGCTGAAGCAAAGATCAGGAGGGAGAAAAAAAACAGATGGACAAGATGGATAGAAAATGTTTAGCTTGCTTGCCAACAGCAAACAACATAACATTGCTGTCTTTTTACAAGAGGGCAGAGAGAGAAAATCAGAGTAACAGATGTGCTTGTAGCACCCTCTGCTGGATCGCAAATGTGGATGGTTAAATTACTGTAAAGCTTGAACAGCGTTAGCGCTCTTTTCCATTTGGAAGTTGGCTTGGCAACTTTTAGCTAACTTTTTTTTGGCGATTCGTCCCTTGGCGGGTTTATCTCGTGTTGGTTTTAGTTAAATACGCAGCAGCGATTTCTGCTCTTAAGGTGCTTGGATAAATACAGTGATCAAGACCATTTCATTACAATCATAGCGTGTCGTATCACCGCTTCTTGGAATTCCGGCGCTCTGGTGGAAACAGCAGGTATTGCAGCTACCCCCGTCCCCAATTCTTGCAGCTGCAGTACTTGTATTTGGCCACCAGAGGCCTTCTTTAGAACAGTAAATCAGTCCAGGTAACAGTAGCTTATTCTTTCTATCAAAAGTTGGTCCAAGAACCAGGTCATGTAGATTTACTTTGGACCGTTTTGTAAAGGACGTTCATGCAAACGTAGCGTAAAGTGTCTTTGACTCATCGCAGGACAATGAGGCATTATTTTATCCGTGACAAATTTTCAAACAGACATTCAGACATTAAGTCTTTAAATGTAGTGGGGCTAACAGAATCTTTGCCTTAAACTCTCCATCTTTCTCCGCAGCCCATCCATCTGCTTTCTTCACTCCAGATTTTTGCTCAACAACAGGTGCAACACAGTACAAAAAAATCCAACATCTGGTCCAGCATTAAAACCCCAAACAACCCTCAACCCTCCCATCAACAGCACCTCAGTCTTACAACGACAATGCAAAAATATGTGGTTCTCTTTCTCTAGTAATTATTTTACAGCTAACAATGTCTCCACTTTTTTTTCTCTTTCTGTACTTTTTTTTTTCTTTTTACACAACTTGGCAACTCTACACACGGGTGTTAATGGTAAATTATTAGTAGCATCTGCTTTAAAACAACTTTCAGAAAAGCTACAGTAAACTATGTTCAAATGTAGAAAAACAAACAAATGAAGCGAGTGTTAAATGAAAACAAGAAATTAAGAAACGTGTACAAATATCTCCTAAAAACAAATGTAAAAAAAAAAGTATTATATTTAAAAAAACAAAACAAACCAAAAACAACACAATGTCTTCTCTGGCCCCGCCCAACATTTTTTCTCTGTGCTTACGTACTTTATCAAGTGGCTCTAATAAGGCATTTATTACATCTTTAAATCATGTCAAACATTTCCAAATTTGAATTTCATTTTTCAAACCCAGACAATCTTACCACTGTGACTAGTCGCACTACCGTCCACTTCCAGCGCTTATAAAAAAGTATTGGAATGGATGAGAACGCGAACACCCAATAACGTTCGTGGAATGTTTGAGAATGAAAGTAAGGGATCAACAACAAATTCAGAAATTCGGTACAAATTTTTTTTAGGTTGCGGCTTTGGCTGTAAATAGTGACTTCTTTTTTTTTTTAAACGTCCAACTCCTGACCACACCTGACCTTTGACCTATTCAGCTAAATATTCACTCAAATACCTCAACTGATGATCACAACAGTTAGGGACTCATTTCAGTGGTCACTTAGGGTTCATCATTACAAACCTACAAACATGTATATATATATATATATATATATACATATATATATA
>NC_024315.1:4119674-4122782 GCF_000523025.1 Cynoglossus semilaevis | reverse complement strand
TATATATATATATATATATATATACATACATATATACATATACATATATATATATACATACATATATATATATACATATACATATGTATATATATGTATATATATACACACATATACATAGATATACATATATACATATATATATATATACATATATAGTGCATGTTTAATTACAAATAAAGAAGGTCTCTCATAACACTCGTCGACACCTCCATCACTGAATCCAAGGCTGTGGTTCCCAACCAACCAGCAGCATTCAGAGTCTAAACGTGGTCGTAATTTGTCGATTTTAGGGAGCCTAAAAAAAAATTGTAGGAAATCTTAGTTTTTTTCCCCTCGTCTTTTAAAGGTTAAATATAAAAAAAAAAACGAAACAATAAGAATAAAATCCTGTGATTCCGCCTCGGAGCCCACACCTCTGCCAGACTGTACAAGGAGACAAACACACAGGTATTCATCTCCATGGCACAAGGCCAGAGAGAGACACACAAACGCCTCCTCCTTCTCCCACTCCTCACCATTAGTCTCTCCTCTCCTCTTCCTCTCACTCTCGGCTCTTTGTCTGGATTGTGGCTTTGCTCATGTGACGACAGTCTGCCGCAATGCCTCATCTGTCCTGAGAGATTCTTAACAAACATCTCCTCCTCCTTCTTCACCTCTAGTACAGCTCTCTCACACACACTCACACACACACTCACAGCCCTCCCTGTCACTGTTTGAGTCTAGGATGATTAGAATGATTGCTTTAACCCCACCTGGTCATTCGGTTCAACAGTCTGACCGCGTCTGTCACATGGCCGCTGTGACCGACCAACCAACAAGAAGAAAAAAAACAACAACAGCAGCAACAACAGCCGGAGACTTTTAGGGACAAACGCACTTGAACCATAGTCTGATCATTAAAAAGAACAACACAAACACAGCATTGAGCTACAGGGAGGAGAGAGAGAGCAAACACACACACACACAGTGACTGACACACATTTATATACACACACAACTATTAATATGCACACAGGTATAAGTGTGTGAGTCTGCAGCGATCTCCATTAGAAAACGTGAGTGTTCGACAGAAATGAAGAGGCAGTAAAGCTTAAATTAAATGACTGTTTACGTAATGAAGCAACAAAGAGACCAGCGCCGGATTCTTCGTCGCCGTTTGTGTGTATAGGAGATAAGATGAGAGAGAGAGAGAGAGAGAGAGAGAGAGGAGGGGGGAGAGAGAGGAGGGGGGAGAGAGAGAATGTATACAAAGTAAATTGAAGAGTAATAGGGTGAAGTAATGGAGAAGTAAGGCGGCGACAAAGACGAGATGGAGGGAGGTGTGTGTGTGTGTGTGTGTGTGGTCGTCTGATTCAGAAATGCAGGATATTTAGCTGCTGATGTGGAGAAACAAAACCCTGAATGTTAAAGAGTGACTTCAGCGTTCGACTCTCCGTGATTTCTGTTTCACAATTAAACCTAAACTCAGAGAGAGAGAGAGAGAGAGAGAGAAAAAACTGGCTTTCTCCAACCATGTGTGTGTGTGCACCACGGGCACAATGCATCTGCAGCTCTGATGTGGCGGCCACAATGCATCTGCAGCTCTGATGTGGCACGTATGCACAGAGTGTGGGTATGGATGTGTGACTCTGCAGATGTGTGGGTAAGGAAGGGGCGAGACAGAAAAGGTACGCCGCTCTCCGAGGCAGACGAAAACAAACAGCCGCTCATCTCAACCTTTGTGCACATACCATCTACCTACCCACACACACACACAGACATATCTATATATTTATATACAGACCGTGCAGAGCTGAGCCCCTAAAACCACCCACACTTTGTGACAGACATGCGCAGTCACCGCACAAAGTCAGACAAACACGTATGCAGCACATAAGACACACACCAACACACACGCACACACACACACACTGTCAAAGGCTCTTGAAAATGAGGAGGCAGACATTAACATGCCATAAATGGAGATGGAGGGAATCAAGAGGAAAAGAAAGAAGAAAAAAAAACTGCATACATACATTAATTTGCACACTCTCTCTCAAACACACACACATACACACTCTCTCTCCCTCTAACACACCCCGCTTTGCGTTGGCACACACACACACACAAACATGGAGGGAATCAAGAGGAAAAGAAAGAAGAAAAAAAAACTGCATACATACATTAATTTGCACACTCTCTCTCAAACACACACACATACACACTCTCTCTCCCTCTAACACACCCCGCTTTGCGTTGGCACACACACACACACTCTCGCTCTCAAACACACACACACACAAAACGCTCACCCCTCCTGCCCCCCCCCCCCCCCCCCCCCTCTCCTCCCCCCACCTCCATCCCTCCTTTTCTCTAAAGACCGTTCCTCTCCTCTTCTCTCTGTCTCTTAAATTCCATCAGATTTAAAGGTGGCCATTTTACATAAAAGCTCTGAAACGACGACACTTTAGTGCAAACCATCTCCTCATCTTCTTTTTTTTTTTTCCCCCTCACTGGGTATTTCCTCCCCCATGTTCTTTTTTTTTTTTAACCCTGTCCCTTCGATGAACTTTTTTTTTTAGTTAAGTCTCCACAGATCTCACCGTGTGCAAAGAACAGAAGGTGGGGGCATGGTAGGGATTTTGGGAAGAAGACAAATAAAAAAAAAACTGCTAGCGTGCTGCACGACATTCAGTCTCATTCAGACGAGAGTAGACATTATCTTGACTGTAGCAGGAGGAGCACACGGTGTACCAACGCTTCTAAATGATCATAGTTTCTCAGCGGTCGGGTCTTAAAGATGGAGATGATTGTCAAAAAAAAAAAAAAAACTGGGTCAGTTCTTCTTCTACAGTTTGAATTATGTCCTGTGGCGGATAGTGAGGCGTCACTCTAAAGCATCAGGGCGGACGCTAGCGTCACCTCAGATTTGACACATGGCGATAAGGTGCTTGTTTTAGTTCTCCTAGTCCATCAAACACCACTGTTTGATCAAGAGATAATTTGTTGACGTTTTGCTCACAGGCCCTGCTGCAAATTAAATTACCATTTACTTTGTTCTCAAGTTCAGGTATCTTTATTTCACTGGGATGAGCTCATGCTAATGTGGGTAAAAGCATGTAGAAC
>NC_024315.1:4103665-4119641 GCF_000523025.1 Cynoglossus semilaevis | reverse complement strand
AGGAAGCTTAGCCAAATATTTTATCTTGTTCTTGTTCGGTGTGTGTGTGTGTAAAGGACACAATTTAGCTTTTTTACAAAGTTAGAGCCAGTCGATGCAGTTCTCAACGGAATTGCTTTTTAGTTCAAACGGTCGACTGTGCGATGAAATATTCTTAACTCTAATTACACTTTAAAAAAAAAAGTCAATTTTAAACTGAAACATCAGTTCCAGTCACATTTAATTCAGTGTTTACTTAATATCTCATAGGTTTTGCCACTTGTCTGTGTGCGAGCCCCCTGGTGTTTGGCAGCAGTAATGCAACAAAACTACATTCTTTAGCATCTCGTGAAAGGTCAACTCAGCTACTGTGTTTTGTATAAAGTATTAGCAGTAAGGTGTATAATACTGACACCTGCAGGGCTGAGATTGGCAGACATTTTTGAAGAAAAGTCAGTGATTTTTACACTGTCAGCATTTATAATAAAAAAACATAGTACCAGGTCAGGGGTCAAGATTGTTCAAAATTATTGATAATAATAAAAAGGAAAAACATTAAGTTAAATCTGAAGCAATTAATATGACTGGGACAACTAACTTAATCAGTATTTAATATTTTGTTGCACGTCATCTGAGGCTGTTCAGGGGAGGTTGTCGGTTTGGATCCCCACCTAGGACATAAGCTCAAACAGGATATATAAGGTTTAAGATTAATTCTATTCAATTGTTATGATAATTATTTTAGGGTTGAATGATCAGACAGATGTTTGACTTCATTCATATTGATTGTCTGGCATTGACTTCTTCATTAAAAAGGTAAAGCACGACAGCTGGGGTCACAATTGAAAAAAAAAAAATGAAATTTTCGAGGCCGTGAAATTTTATCTTTTTTTTTTTTTTTTTTTGAAAAAAGAAATTTTCAAGACCGTGAAATTTTATCGTGTCTTTTTTTTGCAAGTCAAGACTAAAAAAATTTTAAAAACTAAAAAAAGGGAAACTCATCAAGACTAAAAAAATTTTAAAAAACTAAAAAAAGGGAAACTCAACTCAGTCCAGGGATTAACTGGTGGAAATGTATCTCAGCCGAGGCGTCAGACTCTGGGGGTTTTATGTGCATCTCCCCTACAGTATATTCCTGTACGCCGTGTGGCTAGTACGGCTGACAGCGCCCATGTGCATTTTAGCGTCTACGTGTGCTCGCTGGCTCGCCGCAGTGGTGGGTGAATGAATCAACCAGGCGTGTGTGAAAACACTCCGTCTGGACTCCCTCCCTCTTTTTTTTTCTCTATTCTTTCTATCTCTGTTGCAGCACATAAACAAACTGCATGGTCGCTCCAATTCACACCAACACACACACACATTTACACACATGCGGAGCTGTGTTTTCTTCCCATGTACTGTCGCTTGAATTAGCACCTTCGTCAGTGCCAGGCAACACACACTCAGGAAGCGAGACCGAGGAAAGACGCACAGTTAACAGACATGGTGGTGATTATTCGGAGGGAACACACTGAGCATTCCAACTGTACCCACACACACACACACACACACACACACACAAACACAAACACCAAACCTCATTCTCAAGCTCCATGGCGGACTCTTGCTTTTGAAATTTTTAGACTACGGTTCATTTTCAAGTAAAAAAAAAAAAAAAAAAAAATCAAATGGGGTAAAAAAACCCAACAATTTTGTCCTTTTTTAAAACCAAACCTGCTCCTTATTTCAGGTTCTCATCTGTACAAAAACAACGTTCGATTGTACTCATACCGCAGGGAAACACAGTGCAAAATCTTTGACTAACGTCAACAGCAACACAGAGCATTGTCACAAATGTCGGTCAAATTATTAGGGGAGTTCAAGTTTTAG
This sequence comes from Cynoglossus semilaevis, assembly GCF_000523025.1. Taxonomy (NCBI): domain Eukaryota; kingdom Metazoa; phylum Chordata; class Actinopteri; order Pleuronectiformes; family Cynoglossidae; genus Cynoglossus; species Cynoglossus semilaevis. The sequence continues at coordinate 4,117,793 of NC_024315.1, read as the reverse complement.
GTTTTTTTTTTTAAAGCGTGCCACTAGTCTGAAAACCCAAGCACTTCCTGATAAATCAGGCCACTCAACACTGGTCAAAATATCAGCAGCATCTTCCTGAAATAAAAAAAGAAGGGGCTAGTTGGGGATTGAGATTAACAATCATGCTAATATATATACGCGTTGATATTCATATCAGCCTGTGACGTCATCAGGCCGCTGTCAGAGAAGTGTTGATTGGATGAAGTGAAAGGAAAAGCAGAATGGGAAACAAAAGGAATGAAAAACAGTCGGATCTCTGTCTGCGTCCACTGACCTGCAGCACCGGCTGCTGCTTTTCACATACATTCAATATCAAAACAACAGTGTAGAAGAAGTATCACTCGACTATGGGGTTAACCCCCCCCCTCCCTCCCTCCCTCCCCAAGGAATGTCTGTGATTGATTTAGATTTAAAAAATGGGCCTCGCTGTCAGAAGACGGATTTGAAAACTTAAAAAAGCAAAATCGATCAGGCTGTAAAAAGTTGCAGAGGAATGAAGAGTTGAGAGGAGGGGGAGGGAGGGGGGTGGTAACCAACAATCTCCTCCTGTTTCCACCTTACAATGCCTTTTTTCTCTCCCTCTCCACCAGGAAAGAAATTAGAAAAAAAAACAAATGTTGACCAACGAAGGAGGGCAGACGGAGGACACAGATTAAAAAAGTTGTAAGAAAAGAAAACTGATCCCCCAGAAAAACACATCGGTGTCAGGGGGGAGTGAAAACTGTCATCGTGACGACAGGGCGGCCGCTCTTCTCTACTCTTCGTATTTTAACCCCCCCGTCCCCCGCCCACTCCACCCGTCTGTCAGTTTGTCCATCAAATCTGTCCACTCACTCAAAACAAAGTGCTGCTGTCTCCTCCCACTCCCTGCAGAGCGTCTGCTGGTGTGGCTCCGCCTCCCACCTCGTTACCGTTAGCAGCGGCAGCTACGGCATCCAGGGATGTGGGGTCGAAGCCTTGCTCCGCCCCCAGAGCGTCGGCCTCTATCTTCACACTGTCCGCCAGGAAGGCGGAGTAAGCCTCGCTGTCGGCCATCAGCAGTTTGAGCTTGGGGATCCAGCTCTTGCGGACGACGCGGCGGGCGTTGGTGCACATGTCGGCCGCTATGGCGTTCATCTCAGACTCCTTGAAGCTTGGTGCAAAGTTCTGGCAGTAGACTGTGGGGAAATTAAGGTGGGGAAATATTTAAAAAAATATTTTTGTATTCTCTAAGATTCAGTGAGGGAAAAAACATTTTTACATCACCTGGAGATGCTGACAGACAAAACAACAAAATGAAGAGTTAGTGGCAGACAATAATCACAATAAACAACACCTCTGAACCCGAGGCTCACCTTCACGATAACATCCACAACAACAGTCAACACAACCAAATTAACATTTTACACATCTGCACCGACAGCAGCCGACAAATGTGCGTGCGACTCACATTTGACAGCGTGCAGAACTCTGTTGTCCAGAGGTTTCCTGCTGGGGTCGTTAGTTGACGAGCGGATTCCCGTTCCACAGCTGTTAGCTAGAGTGCTCCTGAGCGAGGACGACAGAACGCGAGAGTCATCAACAATTATAAAATACAACAGTGATGTACACGTTTAACATATTTCAAATTTAGATTTCACAATCCGTGCGTGTCCCCAAATGCAGCTCGTACTCTGCATATCTTCAATGGAAAAGTCATGCCTTATATTATCTAATAAAGGAGCACTTGCTTTTTAAAGATGAGTTTCTCAGTTTATTTCTTCCTACTGCTCTGCTCCTTGCAAAAATATTACACATAAACAAACATTTTATATGAAAAGTAACATCACTGCAGCTTTCTTTCCATAATATACTGTATATTGAAATATAGTTTAGGAGTGTGGAGAAAATGTGACCATGACATCATCTGTGCCACTGAAAAAAAAATCCTTTGTCATTTTAACCTGTTTATTAGAAAGTTAATTAGAAATCTGTAGAGAAGTTTACAAACTTCATCAAAAACGAGGTTTAATAAATATTCCACTTAAAGGATCGATGCACTCAGAGCAGATATTGGCAGTTTGAATGATGCCTCCATATTTGAGGCAGACGGCCCAAACCGACCTGTCGAAGAAGGCAGCGAGCAGCCGTCGCAGCAACACTTTGTGGCGGGTGCCAGCGCTGACGTGGCAGTTCATGAGCTGGGCACGGGAGATGAAGACCGAGGTGCCGCTCACCAGCTCCAGCTTCTCTGCCGGGTCGCCCTCCTCGTACAGCTTTGGATGGCAGCGGTTTCCGATCTGGCTGATGAGCTCTGCGGGCAGCGATGCCAGGTCCTGTCGGGTTCTTCCGCCCCTGCCTCCCCGCCCGCCGCCTGTGTCCTGAGCCAAGTCTGGCAGAGCCTCCACTCTTTCTCCCACCACTGTGGAAGACGAAAGACTCATGAATTTGTTCATCCTGGAGTCTAGACTTAATGTAAAGTTTGAGTAATGCTACTAATGTGAGTATTGTTTTAAAGTGAAACCTCTCTCTAGTGTGAGAGCAACAAGCTAGCAAGGTGAACGGCACAACAATCGTTCCTTGACGATTATCTTGTTTTCATTAACGTCGTTTCTTGACGATTATCTTGTTTTCATTAACGTGGGAGGCCAAAAACGTTTGTGATACAATTGCCATTTCCAGTCCGGTCAAGCCCTAACAGGCAGCGCTGGCTGACCATGTCCCATTACGCATGTCTGCTGAAAACCCCCTGCAGCCAACAGCGATACTGAAGCCAGAACTGCATTTCTGAATGCATTTAAAAATGAGACTTACAGGGACGTCTATCTTAGAGAAAAGTTATTTTGGAATTACGGATCGATGAAGCCACAGATTTGCTGCCAGCCTGCTCTTAGCCAGCGCTAATGCACTGCAGACGATTCATAAGCCTAAAGCAGAGTCTGCAGATTTGAGTGATTTATCTCATTTCTCTGTCCTGAACCGGAGATGTTTACGTAAACAAAGTTTTCTCTCCTTAAGTCATTCCTTCAAAAAGGTAGAAAAAGTGAGACTTGTTTAACAAAACAAGAACTTTGTGGATGTGACCTTGAAATGAACTCCCACACAGAGATATTCCTCAGCTGTCAGAGCTTACCCGCTGCCCCCGCGTTCAGCATGCTGTACATGGTGTACATGTTGCAGATCTGTCTGTACTGCTCTTCGGCGCTGTCGTCGGCTATCTCGTCCTCTTCCTCCTCGTCGTGGTAGCTGATCGGCGAGTCGCTGGTGTACATGCTCAACGTACCCGGGCTGGTGCCCTCGGGGGTCCCGCCGTTCATGTTGTTGTTGTTGTTATGGTTACTGTTGTGGCCGGCTCCTCCCACTGAGGTAGCTCCGTTGTTGCCGCCGTTACCCATGGGACCATTGGCCGCCGTGAGCCCCCGTCCAGACGCGTCCTGGGTAGTGTTTGAGGAGGAGGACGAAGAAGAGGAAGAAGAGTAGCGTGCAGCCTTCCTGATGCCGCCTCCTCCGCCACCTCCTGTGCCCCCGCCTCCATCACGGTTTCCACCTTCCCATAGCCTCTTGGCCACGGGGGTGCAGACCACAGAGTAGGGAGAGCCCTCCTGTAAGGAGGAGAGGGAACACTGGGTTAGGCTGTGATTTTGATGTTTTCCCACAGTGTGTTTAAATAACGTGATACACATTGTTATTTAAAGACACTGTGGGGAAAACATTAGAGAAACAGGGCTGGATGGACAGTGGAAATATAGGATTTATTCTTTTAAATGCATCAGACAATTGAATCAGAAAAATTACACAAATGTAATATCATCAATTCTGAGGTGATCTAGCTGGGATTCAACCCTCACTCTGCATGGTCAGGCCACCTCTTATACATTTTACCCCACGATAAAGAACGCAACATTCAACTGAAATCACTGTACCGTAATACCACGCCACATGCAGGGCAAATTAATAGGTCAAAATTCTTTCCTCAATATTGCACATTTAAATTGAATTGAAAATGTTCAGTGTTCACCGATGCCACTCAGCCAAAAATGTGGCAGACTGTATAAATAGATCGCTGATGCTGAGTGCCCAGGCACATTGTGCATCAAAATCACTCGTTCTCTTTTGCTGACTCGGTAACTGCAGTGTGCCAAACCTCCTCCTCCTCTGCTTTTAACACAGTAGCACAGAAACAGTGGGCTGTGAGTTTGGCAGTTTGGGTTTCCATTCCTGAGCGCCTGCAGGTCAGCATCATCACAGTGTTAATCACTCGATCAGATTGGTGCCAGTCTCGGAAGCAACGGAGCGAGAAATCTAAATACATTATGTTGAAAAACATTTAGCAGGGATGTATGTTTCCCACTCAGTTAAAGAGATGTGTTTTTAAGATCATGTCCAAACAGTCTAAGCACAGTAAAATAAATTTGTCCCAAGAGGCAAAAAAAATCCCAGGGACAGAATTTTGTTAGAAAACTTTCCTAAAAAAAACTAGGTCCAGGTCCAAACTCTTCTGCTGTTGTGATGTATGTGCTGTCACAAAAAACACATTTCTTCAAACATCAAATCCCATGATGTGGAAATGAATATTTTTTGAAAAAACACATTTCTTCAAACTTCAAATCCCATGATGTGGAAATGAATATCTGGAATCACTAAATATGGGCTTCAATGATTGATAACAACTTACCAAAAACAAAGAAATTCACCGTCGTCACTTACAGATTCCTCACATACATAGCAGTTGACAGAGCTGTTTAATATTTTAAACGTAAAAGAAGAGTATATTTTAAGTCACAACGGTCACATTTTGTTAAAATAAAATATAATACAGCGCTTTGTGAACAGGCCTTCAAGTTATTACAACAAAAACCCAGGTGGACGTTAGTGGGAGTGAAGAATCCCTGACCGTCTCTCCACGCTCTACTTGTTTATGGTTATTAGACGGGGGCCTACCTGCTGCGGCTGCGGAGTGGGCTGAGGTGTGGTCCCGGTCTGTTCTGTTTTTACTTTGGACACCAGGGGAAGAGGCGTCACACACGAGGAAGGCCTTCCTGCAGCCGGGGCAACGACCGCGGCTCCGCCTCCTCCGTCACACACGAGGAAGGCCTTCGTTGGGGCAACGACCGCGGCTCCGCCTCCTCCCACCGTTTGAGTGACGGGGCTCTGGGGCTCCGAGGGCGGGGTCTCTTCTGCGTGGAGACCCTGGGAGTCACAGCTTGGAGATGAGACCTGTGGGATGAAGAGTGACAACGTCATTTCATTTAGATTTACAGTATTTACAGCATCATTTGAACCAAGGTCCGATGAGTCACTTTTGTCATGTATTGCGGAATCAAAACTGACATTTAAATCCCAGCGATCTACCAACACTAACGACGGCACAATTGATAAAAATGTCCTGATCAGATCAACTAAAAATAATATTTGAACTCCTAGAAACTCAGCCAACAACCAATCATCTGCCACAAAGCGTAAAGGGCAAGAATAAAATAAACACATCTAACATGGGATTGGACGGTGGACCTTTTTAGTACCACCAGAATTACATGTACACAATACAATATATATATTCATGAAAGTAAATATAAAACAGAAAAACTTTTTTTTTAATCCCACATCAAACAACTCTGTTTCTTTCATTTGTACTTAGAAAATCAAGTACACTGTATACTTGCAGTTTTGTTGTACTCAAGTACACTGTATACTTGCAGTTTTGAAAAACATCACAGGTACAAATCAGTCACATTTATATATAAAAGGCAGCAGTGTTGCTTCTTTAAAATCCGTGGCAGAAATGCATTATGATTGGTTGGGATCGGGCCAGAGTAACTGTCTGTACTTTCACAAAAAGCTCAAATGGCATCTCAGATGGTATTTCTTTTCCCTGAATTCAATCATTAAGGATTTCAGCCTCCAGTTTCACGACATACTTTAGATTCCTGGTGCTCGGTTAAGTACAGAGGTATGCATTAATGGACATTTTAGGCAAAACTATAAAAACACGGAGCAGCAGCTTGACAGCAGACATGTGTGGAGTGAAGTGAAAAGACTTTTCCCAGCCCATTTGTCTGCTGAACGGCCGCAGCCACGGCTCTAATGGCATGTTGTGTTTTTTTTTTACTGCTTACAAAAATCCAGGGTGTGAGGTTTCTCTATTTTCTCTTCTTATATTTTTTCCTGCCTATTCAGTGTACATTCCAGGAAATCAGGATTCCTCATTAATATGTAGATGTATGCAGCGAGGCACGCCAAATCTAATCAGACCTTCAGACACAAATAATGACAAAACACCATGAAGAATGTCACGCTGCAGACAGCTGTGAAAATTAACGCCCTCATGACTGATCCTTTTTGGCTCTTTGTGATTACAAGTCAGCAGGATTTTTTACGTAGCGTTTCTGACATCCGGGGTGTCATTACCTTGAGAAAAAACTCGGTGCCCTTCTCCATGATCTGCTGAATCTGGAGGAAGCCTGCCGTGTACATGAGCAGGAACTGGTCTCCAACATTCATGCTGAGGCGTCCCGTGTAGCAGAAGGCCAGGATCTGTTGGAAGCTCTGCGGCTGCACAGCGGGAGGTAGCTCTACCACCGAGCTCTTTCCATCAGCGTTAAACAGATCCCGGAAGTAGGAGCTGCTGGCTGCCAGAACAGCACGGTGGGCCTGAGGAGCAAATGGCAGGGAGGGATTAAGTAATGAAGGTGATTTGTTTGCACTTGTTTTTGGTTTGTGGCCATGACGTGTTTCCAACATGATAATTATCTTCCTTTAACTTATGGTGTATTTATAGATTTTTTTTATTCCTTCTCTGTATCTATCTGGTATTTATACCTTTGAATCTGCTCATGTCACAGTCCATAGTACTATAAGGTGGATATTTTCCAAAACACGGACAAATATGGACCAGAATAATCTCCAGAATAATTGCCCAGCTGCTGAATGCTAAACATATGGCAGCAGGTTGCAGTTTAAGGGGAGAAATTCCCCCCGTAATGTCCTAATTATACCTTGATTATTATTGGGTTACTGTTAGCAGCCATAATTAGAACACATTATGGCATTTGTCTCCCTACAGAATAAAAAAACAGAGCTGAGTTCAACTAATTTTAAAGTGGTTGCCGTGGTTAAAACAATAAATAACACAGATCTTTTACTCATATCTGCAAACACAGCCATGAGGATCAGTTCAATAGGTAAATCAATTCCTGCCTCATTTTGTTTTTACTTTAAGATCATTAAGTTACACAGAAATAATCTAGGGAACACCTTTGGCCAACAAGGAGCGCAATTCTGGGCAGGCAGCAGAGCAGAAAATATTGGCAAATATCCATCCAAAAAAAAAAAAGGTGATAAATAAAAGCAAAGCAGCTTTTTTTATTACACCACTAAAGAGAATACATTTTAAATAATTTGATTTGTACCTTGAAGGCGTGGCCTTTGACAACCACGGAGACATCACAGTAGAGGCCCTGCAGCCGCTGCTCGTTCAGACACTCCAGGACATTGTTGCCAAAATTGGGGATCGCCATCTGCAGCGTCTGAGCCATAACGCCCTGCCCAGCACCACAGGGTCTGCAGAAAAAAAAAAGAAAAAAGATGACAATAAAATACAAATTATAGACTTCATACCAGCAAACGCGCAACCAGGCTGAAGATCTTATGGTTTTTTTTAAATAATTTGGTAAAACCTTTCTTATGGGGTTTTTTTTTAAATAATTTGGTAAAACCTTCCTTATGGTTTTTTTTAAATAATTTGATAAAACCTTATACGCGACGAGCACAAAATTCAATGTGAATTCTATACGCGACAAGCACAAAATTCGACGTGAATTCAAATGACTCCGAGGAGACACTGTATCAAATGCATCCCTTACAACGACACGAGGCGGACGGTGAGTGGAGGATGTGGTCAACAGAAAGTTTAGATTTGCACAGATGACAAGGCAGAATAGAAAGTTACACCAGTTACTCGAGTGGTTTAATTAAATCTGGTGGAGTTGGTTGACTGCTGTGGACGTTTGCAGCTGTCATTTCGTCAGCTCTCTGTAATAACACAACTGCTGGCTGCTTACATAACTTTGTGTGTTGCGATGATGAGATCGTGCTCCCCGAGATGACTCACATGACCCATTTCTGTGGATGCACGCACTGCACAATTGCAATTTGTTGCCAAGTATGAACGTTGACTAATTTTAGTTTTTAACTATGGGGGACGATAACATATCTATATATATTAATATCTACAGGTCAAATAGCTGCCAGGGAGAAGCATTGACCTTTAAACAATTAAATAACAAGACTGTTTTGGTGCTGATGTATAGAAGTACAGTGCTCATATGGAGACTTGTGTAAACGGGGGCAGTGGAGGGCACAGAAATATTCTTTAAAAAAGGGTCAAAACACTTTTGCAGACCCAAATACTGCTCTACTGGAACACCGGGTCTTTGCAAAACTACTTCCTGCTTAAGACGTAATAAATAAAATAGGGCTGTCAACTGATTCAAAGACTTAATCGGATTAATCACAGCATAGCTGTAAATGAATCATGACTAATCATGGTTTAGTGGTGCGCCGTTTGTTTGTGCAGTGGCTAAAAAAAAAGTTGTGGAACACTGAGGTACGGTAGTTTGTTCAACTAAAAGATTATTGTGTCTCCATTTTTGTATGGGCTTCAGCAGAGGAAGCCTCTCAGATGGAAGATAAACACTTCATACTCAGTTTGAGTCACTCTGTTGTAGCAGACAGCCAAAATTACACAAATGGCTGTTGGAAGTAGAATTAAAAGACACAAAAGTCTTTTTTTTTTTTTTTTTTTTTTTTTTTAGTAAAGTGACAACAGCTTTAATTTTGTAGTTTGTTGCTCTTAATGGACTGCATTAACGTCAATGCTGACGTCAGGGATCGACTGCTTGTAGGGAATAAAGTGTGTATTAATGTGTACAGAACCAATCAGAAGTACTGTACATGTATGTTATTCACAGATGACTGAATGAACAGCACACGTGTCTCTTAGTTTTTTTTTTACATATTTAACACAGCGACTCACTGTGTTTCTCTTTAAAGACACAGTGATGATAATCATTCAGCCCATGGTGATGAATTAATTCTCCCTAATTTACTGAACCCATTCTAAGGAACTTATAATAGAAAATGCGTAGGCTGAGAAACAATACAATCACTGACCAGAAGGACTGACTGGGCAATGAATGCGTTTCCTTTTAAAATGAATTAATTTTACACAACATTTTGTATAGTTTTGGTCTTTTTAAAACACATCCTTTTTTTCTTCTTTTGAATCCCAGGATAAAATAAACCACGACAGTTTCTACGTCCCTTATTATAAGACACTGATGTAGTTGAACTTTGCTTTCTAAATTCTGCCTTCAAAGAGCAAATGAAAAACCCAATGTGACAATCATTGTCAGCTTGTGTAACACACAGCTGTCAAGGTCTCTCACAATTTTCAATTTTTAAATGTTTTTCTTTAAAGTGAATCTGCAGTTCACATGAAAATCTAAAACTGGTAAGTAAATGCAGGTAGGCATTTTTTTTCTAAATGTGACTTTAACTTTCACAATACAGGCTGGGATTCGTACCGTCAGCAGGATGCATGATGGGTCGGACAAAGAATTATTTCCAGATTGACCTTGCTCTTTGACCTCTTGGGACGTACATGAGATTTGACCGGTGTGTAAAAGAACGCCTGATGGAAGTCAAAGCTGCAGCAGTTTGTCTCTACGTTTCTAAAACAACTTCATTAGTTCCCTACATGACGCAGCAGGATGACGGATGGACTTTAACTCGGCATGAGGAGAACCGCCGTCAGACCGACGGTGGATCATTTTCTCTCTAATTGCCAACTCTGAACAATGGAACTTCTCCTTTACAGCAACGACACAGTAGGTTTGGTGAGAGGCTTCCAATTGTGAGCGTGAAGCGAAGTGATACGACGCTGTGTCGTGCACGCTCAGCTAAGCTACTCTGGTGAAAAATTAAAGTTTAAAAATGTTTGCTAAAAAAAAGTCTTAAAGACAAGAATGAAGGAAAGTCACTATCTCTGAAACACTGAAACATGTCTCAGAATTCACATCAGACAATGTTTCAACATTTGTACTGTATATCACACAAACTAGTTCCTATATATATCCGACTGTGTAGCTGCAGGGAAAAAAAAAACAAATCACTTGCAATAAGTAAATAATTAATTGTTGCTAATTAATTTGATATGCCGAGTGAACAAAACTAATTAAGCCACTGAGAACACTTTGTATAATGCAATCTAAGAAGGGCAACAGCATCGTTTTAATAACAATATTAAGTTTCACGAGAGACGTCTCTGAATTATTTTGCTAAAAATTCAATAATGACCTAACGTAACTAAGTCTTTGTTTGGCTGCCAGTTTATCCTGACACGGTGTTGTTGTGCTTTAACAGTCGTGTCAATGGAGGAAGAAATCAATAGGAATCACATTATTAGGATTATAATTCAATCCAGCAGCTCGCTGTGACAATTCTGTGAGTTACGGTTTGTTTGGTTTTTCCTAGGATTTGTTGACACAAACGACCTGATTTCCAACTAAAGAATATAGATATCACTCATGAGCAAAATAAAAATAATAATCAAACTATAGATTTAGGCTTTTGAATAAAGAGTTTTAGGGGGAAAAAGAAAAATGCAAAAAAATGCAGCGTCCACACTAACACGTGCAAACAGGTGGTAAAAATGCAGCGTCCACACTAACACGTGCAATCCCCGTGGCCTGGAGCAAGAAATTGAACCGACAAGTGTCCAAGTGGAACCTCTCAGCCACCAATGGAAGACGCCAGTGATTGTTTCCAGGTGTGGACACTTTCTCTCATATGAATAATAAACAGGCAGCTGCTACAGCAAAGGACTCTTCAGAAGAAGACAATCAGAAATGCAAACAAATAGAAGAAGAAGAAAGAAGAAGAAAAAAGGCAGGGACTTAACTTCAGCACCTACAATAGCAAGCTAGAAAACTTGGAAGTATTTTTAAAGCATTTTAAATGTATTTTTTAACAGCTAAGGGTAAAGAAATCCATGTTATCCAACTTGACTCAAACACGCGGTCCTTGGACCTTGAAGTCATCCAAGGACTCCTCGGGGCAGACGCCGTTTACTACTTTCAGGTCAAAAAGGTCAAAACAACTCCCATGAAACATGAAGGGCGGTTAATTCACACCACTTAACCTTTAACCTGCAGGGCCCGTGTGCCCCATTGTATTCTCTCTCCATGTCAAACTCTGTGTGCTTTTTAAATAGGATTAACAGACCAAAAACACTGTCCCAATGAGGCTGAAACCTCAGAAAAAAAACACAACAACATCTTTATAAAGTGTGTCACTATATAAAACATAGTGTGTGTTGCAGAATTCACTTTCTACTAACCTGAAGAGGCAGAAGAGGTAAGGTTTTCAAATAATTTCTGTAAAACAAATGAAGCTTAAACTGAGACCTAATGTGTACATTTTCATCCACTACTACTGGAGTACACCGTGTACACACCAGTACACAAACACATCCCTCCTTTTGTACATATTTTACACACTTAAAACAATTATTAGTCTATTGAAATCTTTGTTTTTCCAGTCTACTCAGTACATTTAAAAAAAGAAATGCAAATGTGTTCATGAAACTGTAAACAATGACAAAGGCTTTAACTATAACAGAATACCAAGATTTCCACATACTTTGTGTTTAAGGTGAGATTCTAACATGTAAAAAGAATCAGTGCAATAGAATGTTACTGTTTTATATATATTTTAAGAATTAAAAAAATCATCACAAATCTCAAAGTAAATCTTATCTTATCTTAATGTAACATCATACTACAAGTATTAACACATGAAGCAGGTGATTAATTCGGATGAAAACCAAGTTTTCACTTCACTTCATCGTACGCCATTATCGAACGATACTTTTCTCGTGATTTCAAAGGTAGCCTGTTAGCAGGTAGCAAACTAAAGCTAACTCCTGGCATCAAACATTTGACCAAAGCAAACAACTGACAAAACGTACCTTAAACAACACGGGACAAACACCAGCGTCTCCGAGTTCAAAGGGTATTTAAGGCCCCAAAAAACATGTGTTTTACCGATATTAAAAAACCCAAACTGCCGCTAAAAGTGTCGCCTCCGTGGAGCACAACCGGAGCTAAAACTCAAACAGCGATTATCGCCGCGTACAACACCAACAATAAATCATTTAAGCTCACGTTAAAGTCGTGCAGAGCTCTCGTCTCGCCAGCAGACGCGTCCGGGAAGAAGCAAATCCAGCGCCGCCACCTCCACCAGCAGCAGCAGCGGCACAGCAGAGCAGTCAGAGCAGGCAGACGGCGCACGGTGCCCCCGCTGCGTGCCAGCCTCGATGCCCGCTAGGATCCGGGGAGTCCTCGGTTGGCCCGGGCCGGTGTGTGCGTGCGTGCGCACAGCGACGGGACGGAGGAAACGAGGGAGGGACAAATGTCGAAGGGAGCGAGACGAGATACAGCTCTTCTGCCCCCAAGCAGGCACACTGTTAGCGACCAAGTATGAACCTCCGGGGGTCGGGGGGAGGCACAGAATGTACCCTAAAACATTTAAAGGAGATAAAACATCCAGCAGGTCCAACCCACGTCTTTTAAGGTTCTGTGTCGCGTCCGTAGAGACCGACCTTTTCCTTTCCCCTTTTTACCCCACCGCACACCAGCTACCAGACACGGGACAGACACGCGCTGCGTTTCCCCTCGTTTCAAAATGTCGCTACTGTGATATATCACGGCGAGTTATTTAATTATTTATAATCCCAAATATGTGCTTTATGAACCTGCAGCGGTTTGATTTAATTTAAGTAGGTTTTCACCGGAGGGGGAGGGGGGTTTAAATGAGTGCTTACAGCACAGGGCGAGTGGGGCAGACCATCCTTAGCCGACATCAACAGGTCATCCCGGGACACAAATGCGCCGCAACTGTGGGCGAGACAGACGAATGGATCCGGCATGGCGAGATGGGAGGAGGGGGGAGGAGGAGGGAGTGGGAGGCGGAGGGAAGGGGAGAGAAAGTGAAGAGGCTGGCTGTGAAATCTTTAACCCGTTTATTGACAAACAGCACAGTGCACGTTGTGTTTGTTTTGACAGAAACAGGTTTACGTGCGTTTTTGTTTGCTTAGAAAAAAATATGTTTTTTTTTTCTCTAAAAAAAAAAAAGGTTTAGAGAAAGTTGAGGAATGTCAGGAGGAGGAGCTGAAACTTATTAAGTGGCTCACCGAGGCAGGGGCGTAGCTGTTTATTTTCGGGCTCCACCTTGTTTGATAGCCCACCACTTATTCTGCAACTTTATGTGACAAGTATGTATATTTTTTTTTTTTTAAATAAAATAATAAGTGACTAAATGACTGAATCCCAGTAAGTAGATAAGTAATTTAAAAAAAGTTTAAGGAAGAGTTAAAATCTTTAAAACACCCTTCCTGTTGAAAACATGGGATTTGTCCCAACAACCCCATGCTAATTTCTTGGTTTCACCCATACTGTCCACAAGGGGGCGCTTCAAACACAATGTTTAACTCAGTTTTGTTTTTAAGCCAGAATTTTAGAATTTAAGGTGCACAATGCACTATTTTTTAATTTGTCATAAAAATTTGCACATAGCAATCGCTCATTAATTTTGATCGTTATAATCTCAGTCGTCTGCATTAACCTAATCATGGGCTTTAACACAACACTATCTGACATGATGTAGCATTACTTTTAAGTGTACGGAGGACATGCCGTGTCACTGCATGTATACCGGAGTCAAAGAACTCACTTTGTGAAAAGTTGCTTTGGGTTTTATCAATTAACTAATAACTACACTTGTCTCGTTTATTAGCACAAACTATTTTGTGCTAGCTTCTCGTCTTTTGCAGTCTGGACTGATTCTTTGCTTTTTACAGCAAATGTACGGTTTGTGTCATCGTGATCTTCATTTGGCCTCGTCTATAATACAAAGTTTTCAGCAGAGCTAACTGGCATTTACAAGGACTTTTGTCTACGTTTAAGTGATGTGTTTACACCTGCTAGTTTTTATGAAAACGTCTAACAATGCTGACGGATGGAGGAATTTTACTCCGTCTTGCTTCTACAGAACATTCCTTAAGCATTCCACTCCATCATTCCACTCTTTT
>NC_024315.1:4083882-4103325 GCF_000523025.1 Cynoglossus semilaevis | reverse complement strand
ATCTCCCGCCGCTTCCGACGACCCCTGCCCGGCCGCAAGGGAGGCACAGCCCGCCGCAACGACTGAGTGAAACCGGTGAAGTGGTTAAAGTTTGGTTTGTGCCCGTCGTCAGCCCATCCCCCACAACAGCGAGCAGAACTTTACCACCTCCCTCCATTAACAACAATAAAAAAAAATAAAAATAATAATAATAAAAAAAGCCGAATCCCTAACATTTCCAAACAATGCGGTGAAGAAAAATACAATTTGTCGTACACACACACACACACACATTTACCCAAAGACAAACAGTTTGGGGCACGGCTTGGACAACAACCGGCGACCCCTCGCGTCGCACCGAGCCGAGTCCCACACGGTTGTCCTCGGTGACCCACGGCGCTCAACTCACCCCTCCTCGGCCTGGCTGTGCGGGTTCGTTCCGCTGGAAAGTGATTCAGTGGAGCAGTAGAAGAAGTGAGCGGTCCACAGTCTCCCTCCGCCTGGTCACAGGCAGCCATTCATTGTGACTGTACGCCGTGAACCAACAACAGCCGAAGAACGCGCACAGTCCTTGCATACACATACATACCTAACACGTGTGTGTGTATGTGTGAGAGGTAGAACGTACGCGCACGGACCAACGCGCGCACATGCATGCGATAAGAGCGCAGAGCTATCGAGCGAGCGGGGACTCTTTTTTGGAATCTCCCAGGGGTTGAAGATAGATCGCAGAGCTACCGATCGACAGACAGACAGATGAACAGGTAGACAGTGCACTACAGTAGTACAATAGTTCATTATTATTCTTATATATATTAAGTGAGGTTTGTTGGGGGAGATAACAGTAGGTGATAGTGATGACAGTAACAGCGAATTAAATGTTATGGTCATTGTACGTACGATGTATGAAGATGAGAAGTGAAGACAGCAGTAAATGTGTTCGTAAATAAGTATTTTAAAAAAAATCTTGTTTTTGTTTTCTAATTTCCTGAAACAGTTGGGGAAATCCGTTTTGAAGAATAAAAATGCAGATTTATCATAATGACCACAGTCCTTTAGCAAAAACACGTGTATCCACACATTATACTAGAGTTATAGAGTACATATACAAGTATAGTATTTTTTAATGTATTCAGTCATTCAGTCTTTTACTTCTACTGCACCCACATTGACAACAAATCTAACTACAAATTGAATTTATCCTTAATCCACAGGGGATTTGAACTTTGTGCAAATGCGTATATTTCTGTTATGAATAATATATTAGTGTGTACATTAACATATATTATCATATGGGTTTTTGAAAACACCATCGTAGAAATAGTGCATAGTGTATTATCGTTAATATTAAATCACTGCTACTTATTATTAATATATTATATAGTACATTATTGATTACAGTATTATCTAGTACTGTAGTATTCATATGTACTGTCTACTGCAATACTTTGTTAGAGGTCAACACTTCTTATTCACTGTTACGAATACTATCAGTGTTCAGGTATTAAAAACTGAAGTAATGTGATTACATTCGCTCCGGTAACGCACTGACTGACTGTGAGCCCACGCAGCGCTGCATGCAGGTAGACAGACAGCGTCCCCAGCCGACCCCGCTGTCTGAGCCCCACCCACTGAAGTCCACCCACTCACCCCCCACCCCACCCCTCCGCTCCCCCTCTCTGTGCTCACCGGGGTGTCTTCTCCCTCTGGGCGGCGGCGGCAGTAGTGAAGGTGCTGGTGTTGGTGGAGCCGACGACTCCCCCTCTCCTGGCCTGTACGCGGCGGATGGTGGTTCTATTCCGCTGTGTGAAAGTCTAGACAGAGCCGCGCAGGTGAGCTCAACAGCAGCAGCAGCAGCAGCAACAGCAACAGCAACAGCAGCAGCAGCAGCTCCGGGGCCTCCAGGCGCTGCGCACAGTGAATGCTAAACAGGATGAGACTGCACCCAGGCAGCACGGCTCTGCCGCTCCCCGCCACTCTCTCTCACTGTCATGCCAAATTCTATTAACTCTATAATTCTCCTGTGTCAGATGTATAGCGCCACGCTCTCTGGGCATTCATTGTCACAGCGCCCCCATCCAGATGTTTAGGGTGGTGTGCACGGTGTGGATTCACGGCGCTGTATCTGTCTAGTCCACACACCTCACAGTCAAAGCCACTCACTCTGGCTGCACAACACCAAATACAACAAGGTGATTACAGATGTTGCAGTTTATTGACGACGGCCGACTACTGTCTGGTTTCTAATGTAAACAGACAGACGAGCACACGGGCAGACAGCGGGACTGTTTCCACCACGCAGCTGGGACCACGCACCAACAGTACCAGAAACTATGTAAATATACTCAGCAAAGGCCCGTTTTTAAAGCAAAACAAGTCCCTGATAAACAGATCAAAACAATAACAATCTCTGATGAATAAACAGCAAAGCGCAGTTTGAAAAGTGGGTTGTCACGAGGGAAGGAACTTAAAGTCGAGATGAAATATGGAAATATAAGCAATTACAATAAAATTAATGTAATTTTTTTTTTGTCTTTTTGAAATGCGCATGTCACTGCAGCAGAGACGACGTGTGAGGAGAAAATAAAAGTTGAAGCTAAAGAGCTGCTGTTACAGGTTGCCACCAGTGAGGCGCAATCCTAAAAGTTGACAAATACAAAGTTAATGGACGATTCGGAAATAATAAACGACACTAATAAATATAAGGGGTTCTTAAATGTAAACGGTATCGTCTTGGATGAATATGGAAGGGATTAATAGTGTAAACATGACAATATTCTTTATAAAACACGATAAAAAACGCTGCTCCAAAGAAAGGTCTTCCACCCAGAAGGTTTACCGAAATAGTGATCAAAATCATTAGCCAAAAAGGGTTAAATTTAAACCTGAATATGATGAGCTGTGTCGCCTATTCCCAGATAAGGATGTATATTATTCACTGTGAGTAACGGTGTGCAAATTAACGGGTTTATCTGGTACGTGTTGAAGTCTTTGTGCTTCGTCTAACCTCGCTCGACAGCAGGCGAGTGCGAGTGTGAGGCGAGATTACATTAGATTATTCATTCCGTGCTCTCCACTCGCTGCTACATGTGATGCAGCAGAACAAACCGCACACCGATTGACCCTGGTGTGTCCTCACGTTACACCGTGTTCCCTGAACTGAGACGGCCTCGCCGGTAGGGGCGGGGTGGAGAAGGGGAGCGCAGGGACAAGCTTCGCGCTTTAGCGTTGGTCGCGCAGGCTTCCGTAGGGACGCGCTAGAAAACATGGCTGCTCCCTTGAACTAACGTGAGGGAACTCTGCGCAGAAGCAGTCACAGCTGATTTTAAGAAACTGCGACAGTTTACGGGCTTTCTACAATTTATTTTCACTGCAGCGGCTAAGAGCTAAAGGTAAAAGAATATATATGTTTATGTTTGTTTTGTTCATTTATCATATCTGCTGACACGATGTAATTCCGTGGCAGAATCAACCTCCGGCATCAACTGCGTGTTTGACACAACATAATTAGCTACAATAATGACTCAAACCAATTAATGACTGCTAAGGATAATAAGGACTGAGAATATTTCCAAAATAAGTTATTTTCCCCCGTCTGCCTAAAGTTCTTTACATTCCCCTCTGCTTTTAACAAGCTCATAATATTGCTTCAATTGAAAGTAAAATAAATAAGTAAACGTTTTTATTTTTTGGTATATTACATATACCAATAACATATACATGGTAATTGTATATGGCAATAACATATTTATGGTAATTGTCTTTTGTGTTAAAAATATAAATTGGTCAACTACATATTTTTGGTCATTGTCTTTTGTGTTAAAAATATAAATTGTAAATGTTCAAGACTGACTTAAACCCCTTGGTGGACTATTTTAATAGTGTTTTTTTCTTCTTCTCTTTTTAGGCTGTTGATGCTGTTGTGGTCATCACGTCTTTTCTCTCTCATCATCCACTACCCACTGCGTCACACCTGCACGTTTGCTTCTGCAAAGAAACCGTGGTGGAACTTAGGTTCATCTGCTGCCACTGTTTTTAGCAGGACATTAACGTCAATGGAGCCCAAGGACACAGAAGTGACCAACACTACGTCCAGCCCTCTGCCCACATTCACTGAAGTGTCGGCTGACCTCCAGAGTCCAGCTGCAGCACAAGCGCCAAATGTTAACACGGAGATGCCTGCTGTGGGTCTTTTACCAGGAGAGACGGTTGTCAAGGAGGGCAGGGCGAACATCTTATACCCCAATGCAAATGAGGTGTTTTACAACCCGGTGCAAGAGTTTAACAGGGATTTGACGTAAGTCGGCGTCGCTTCATTTTTTCTAAGGAAGAATAGTGATTGGCAAGTACAGAATCTATAGGGAAACAACAAAAGGAAGCTTCAAAAGATGTAAACCACAAGTATTACGTATTACGAAGGATGTCCGATAATATCGGCCGACCGTTTTAACGGTTGATATTAGCATAACTATGTACTATCTGAAAGAATAGAAAAGAATAGTTTTTTCCTCTGATAATGAAAACCCAATAACACTATGTCAGGGTTTCGCCAAATGATGAGTGCCCTAAAAATAGTGTGGGGAAAAACAGCTGTATGTTAAAGTGAGTCACTAGATGGCAGCATTGCAGCTCATTTAATCAATCTCATACTCCTACAGTGGTTTGAAGGAGGACACATTCGATGACAAATGAAGCTCTTTTTTTTCCTACCTAGTTGTGCCGTGATCACGGAGTTTGCCAGAGATGTGCTTGCTCAGCGTGGGGTGAAGCTGGTGGTTCCTGGAGAAAAGGAGAAGGTGGTGGTCTCCCTGTCGGAGGAGAAGAACGAGGCTGATTCACAGATGGAGGAGGAAAACGGAGCAGAGGAGCCGGCGGTTACTGCGACAGTGGGGGAGAAGTGTGACGTACGTGGGACCGTTGCTGTTGTCTTGACCATCCGTCTTTGATACAGGACATATGTCAATTTTTTACAATTGTTGTCGAAGAACTTGACAAGAAGTTGTCGTAAAAATAAAGTTCAAAACTTCATCATTTTTTTTAATTTCAGACTGGTCTCCGTGTACTGGAGGGGTTGGCAGCATCTGGTTTGCGCTCTGTGCGTTTTGCCCTGGAAGTCCCTGGTCTGAAGAGCATCACCGCTAACGATTTCTCCCACAAGGCCGCGGCTCTGATCGCTCGGAACGCCCAGTACAACAGAGTCAGCCACCTGCTGGAAGCTAGCTGCAAAGACGCCAGGTGTGATGGCTCAGTGAGCTCTGCTGCTGTTATTTATCTGCTTCAGATATTATTTCTGTTTGTATCTCATTGTTTGTCTCTTTGTCTTTTTTTAATCCTAGTTTGCTGATGTACGAGATGCGGGGGAAGAAGGACCGCTATGACGTAATTGATCTGGATCCCTATGGTAGCCCGTCCTGTTTTCTAGATGCTGCCGTGCAGGCTGTCAGTGAAGGAGGTGAGGTTTTTGGTGATGTCATAAAATACTGCTACAGGTATTTTACAAAATCCAATCCTGCTCAGCCTGCAGAGCCGAACAGTGTTTGTCATTTATTGACGCCACCTCCCTCACCTTATAAAATCTAAATCCACTGATTAAAATGTAACTCAAGGTGAAATCCAATCTGTCCCTAGTGGTTCCTGCACTTAAATATAAACTGTAATGACATCAGGTTGGCTGTTCCAACAGGAACTGATGAAACACGTTTTTGTAAGGTGATACTAACAGAAAAAATGTTTCTCAAATATTCCACTGTTCTCTTCTCTCTCTCTGTGACAGGACTTCTGTGTATCACGTGTACAGACATGGCAGTCATGGCTGGGAAGAGGGGGGAGACCTGCTACAGCAAGTACGGCTCTGTCTCCATCAAGTCAAAGTACTGTCATGAGATGGTGAGGAAGTGTAGAAAATCACACACACGCACGCACACACACGCAGCATAATATTGATGATTTTAACAAATGGAAATATGTTCATTTTTTTAATAGCATCTTTAAAAAATCTACATTTCATTACCTTTTGGAACATATTGTCCAAAATATTATGATTTTATTATGACATGAAACTGTAAAACATTACATCGCTAATAATTTCTTCAGCCCATGGATGGTTTTTAAGAGAGCTCGTATCAGTTGACTTTTAAAGATAGATGATCCTTTAACCCCCCCACCTCACCGTTTACGTCCCTGGTCTGTGCAGAACCGATCTTTTTGGCTCACGCAATCGCATCAGTGTTGAGGTTCCTCATCCTAAATGCCAGCTTGTTATAATCAGCCTGGTCAAATCCTCCAGTTCCGTTGCAGATGCTGCAGACGGTAAAGTCGCAGCTCCGCCCTCTGTTGAGTCAGATTTTGGAGAAATGTCCTCATTTCTCGGATTTGTTGATCAGTTCTCCCCATTTGTACGTTGTAGTCCAATATCGCGATCTGCACATTGGTTAATTGATTAGCTGGTGGCAAATTACCTCTGGGTAAAATGTACCAACGTGGACCTGCAGGTCAAAGGTTACCATTACTCCTCTGTTATTGACTCTCTGAAATAGAGGCATCTTAAAATATCAAACCAAATACTTAACTGTTTCTTGCGTTGTGTCGTCCGTCGCCGTATGGATTCATATTGAGCAGAGCTGCTAAAGTGTAACTCTGTAACTTGTCAGCTCCCCCCTCTTTTACCTCCTCGGTTGGTCAGTTGGTCGGTCAGTTTGTTGGTAAACAGTGGACTTGACCCACAGTTGGCAGCAGCGGTGTTTCATTATTGCCTTCTGTTTAATTTATTACTCATTCCTTCTGTTTCCCTTCCTTCCTGCTTCCTGTCTAATGGTGGTGGGCTCCCCCTAGTGGAGGTGTTTTTGACATGATAAAATATGAAGTCTTAGTCCTTTGATCTTCTGTGATGTCATAGTGTCATGTGATGTCATCACAGCCTATTTAGGACAAAGGAACATAAAAGGGATTCTTCTCACTTTTCATGACATGATTGGAAAAAAAAATTCAAATTAAAAGAAAATAAAATTTAAAGAAGAAAGGCTTCTGACATGTCATTATTATATAAAGAATAACATGGACACGTCAGTGATTCAGATCGTTTTTATTTATATTTCTCTCTGTCTTTAACAAATGGTCAAAGCATTGGTTGGGGTGAAAAAACTCGCCAGTTGAAAATTGATTTTCTGTCTTTAAATATGCGTCTTTATCCATCTCCAAACCTAACGCAGAGATGTGGATGAGATGGAGGCCGATAACAACGGCAAAGATCATTAGGATACGTACGTTTGTACCATCAGTCATATATGAAACGTAAAGGAAACTGTGCCGTTTTTGGTCCTGGCCCTGCTGATGGGTGACTATGTGGAAAAATACATAAACTACAACATGTATTATTTTCCGATGCAGGTCACATGGTTGCTACTGCCACATACGGCGTCCTATAACTTAAAAAAAAGACAGGGGTCTGTGGTTCAACAGTGACACCACAGTCTGACAATTACTATAAAATACTGACGTAGATGTGTATCTTACATCGACTCAGTCTGAAAACTCAGAAGTGAGTTTTCTGCCATATTGCCAAAGCTTTAACTTAAGTCAATAAGTTATTTTTCTCTATTTTGTTGATCTAAAATGTATCAATTTAAAATTGAACGATTAAAGACCTGCTGTTCTGAGCATGTATCAATTTAAAATTGTAATTGCATCATTATGAACGATTAAAGACCTGCTGTTCTGAGTATTTTCTCCTCTGTGGGAATATCAGTGTGGAGCCAGAAAACAGCAGATATCCACATACGTACGTTTGCACAATCACTACAAGTCACTGGAGTCGTTACTCACCGTGTACGAGCCTCGGCGCGGCCTTTAGTCCTGCTGCAGACGGTGAAGTTCCCGTAACATTCTCAGCTGACTGATGTCGTGCAAAAACATCCGTATTTGCCTGAGCTCATTGTCGTTTCTTCCCAGTTGCACAAAATAGTCCAAGGTGGCGATCTGCCTGTTGGTCAGCTGATTCGCTGCTGGCAAATCTCCTATGGGCAAAATGAACCAACAAGGACCTGCGAATCAGACAGAAGTAGACGGGAGTTGAACAGAAATCACAGAGCAGACAGTGACTCACATGATGCCGTTAGATACTTACTATTTTTCCCAATGTGTCGCCCGTCTCCTCTGGCGTTCATTTCAGATCAAGGTGTTTCCCTTCCCGTGCGAAACCAAAGGTCTGGTTTATACTAACAGTACCAGGTCTGAGTGTTAACCTGCTACAATCATTTAAAATGTTGCATCACCGTCTCTCTGTGGTTTCCTCTCTGAATTCACTGATGTTGTATTAGGACCTAGCGTTTGTCCTTTGAACTTTGATGATGTCATTAGATCCACGTCGTCAGAAAGTCTTCACACTTGAGACCAGGTTTTAGAAGAGGGAGAGGAGCGGGCGGTGGAGGGGGGTAAAGGATAATGAAATCTGATGAAATGATGTCACGATGTGAATACTACCTGAACATATTAGGGAGTGATGTCACGATGTGAATACTACCTGAAGTAAACTCATTTACAGTAAATGGACCCTGTACTACAGTACACAAACACAAATATACTCCTTTTCAAACAGACTGCAGGGTGTTTTTTTATCACATTCACAGAACAGTGTTTTACATTTATTTTTCTAAGTACATTCAGCTTGGTGTACTACAGATTTTTCACTGCGTAGAGAAATGCAATTTCTGTGCTAAATTTTTTTTTTTTTTCCTACGGTGCTGTACACCCCCTCTGAAACATTAACCACCAAAATAAAAACAGTTAAAATGTATATTCCTGACTCAAAGGTTTTTATTTAGAGTTCTAGAGTTTTAGAGTCCATCTCCTCCAAGGCTAAACTGAGCTAAGCTAATTTAGCATAACTTCCTGTGACCAGTAATTGTGCGCTATTGTGATTCAAAATAAACAAGGAGAGTATGTATTTATACATCTGTGTTAAATATATATATATTTTAGGAGGTTCCATTATACACAGTATTATTATAAAAATATTTCTCCCGTGTACAGGCTCTGCGTATCATCCTCCACAGTTTGGACCAGAGAGCTGCGGTCTACCAGCGCTACATCCAACCACTGCTGTCGGTCAGCGTGGACTTCTACATCAGAGTTTTCGTACGAGTCTTTACGGGACAGGCCAAAGTCAAAAACTCAGCCAGGTACTTCAGAACTTTTTTCTCAAGCATTATTAATGTTTGATGTAAAATGTAAAATCAGCATTTTTAAATCTCTCTCTCTCTTTCTCTCTCTCTCTCTCTCTCTGCCTAATCAAATACAATAAACAGGCGCTCGTCTACAACTGTGTGGGCTGTGGCTCCTTCCATTTACAGAGCATGGGCAAGAGAATCGACAATGGGAAAAAGTAAGTTCTACAACCGTTTAAAAAAGACGGACAGTGAAGATACAATGAAACCTGTACTGAGTTTTCACTCACCAAATTTTCAAGTAATAAAATGAATAAGTCGTATCTGCTCAGACTACCAGGATAAAGAAAGACAGTGATGTAATGTTGTTGCTGCAAAAACGAAGAAAGACAAACAGATTTTGTTGGTATACAGTATTTTGTTTTAAATACAAATATATGTACTCCAAGTACTCACTTGAGAAGACGGTGCCACAGTACTTCTTGGTGTTTGTGATTTCAGTATGAAGTATTCTGCTGCCACTGGACCTCCAGTTGGACGGGAGTGTGAGCACTGTGGACAGAGACATCAGGTCAGTGACACACATATATTTAGTCAGTGCTTAATTAAAAAAAATATTGATTACCTTTTCTTTTTTTTGCCTAATCAAATACAACTTCAGTCACAGATGTTTAAAAATGAGGTTAATGGAAACGGAGCAGTTTGAACCACGTTGTTGTTCAATGTTTGAACAAACTCCTCCTCTTTCTCTCCAGCTGGGCGGTCCCCTGTGGGCGGAGCCTATCCACGACTCCTCATTTGTCCATAAGGTTCTGTCAGCTGTGTCGGGGAACCCCTCCAGATTTGGGACGACCAAACGTATCGAGGGCATGCTCAGCATGGTGACGGAGGTACGAGTTTGGTATTCACACAGTATACAAACACAGTAGAGTGGTCCCTCGTCTGTTACAGAGGTTACGTTCCAAGACCGCCCGCGATATGTGAAAAACTGCGAAGTAGAGACGCGATAGTTATTTACGTATATATTAACCCTTTATGAACCCTTTAGAAGGCATTGTAGGGCATGAAATATTGCAAAAAGCAAAACTTTTACAAATGTCGTTTACCCGTACGTACACGTTATTTCTTGTAATACTCTGTATTTTTTTTTTAAAGTTTTTTTTTTCTTAGGCTAGAAAATGCTTATTTTATTACGATTTTTTTATGTACTGCAAAAGATCCCGATAGAGCGAAAAATCCGTATTACAAGAATACATTTAAAATTAAAAAACCCGCGATGCGGTGAAGGCGCGACAGCCGAACCGCGATACAGCGACGACTGTATTTGAGTATGAATTTCAAAAGATAGAACAAGAAATTTTTTCCAAACATGACAGCATTACCTCAGCTGTTCTAAAGATAGAACAAGAAATTTTTTCCAAACATGACAGCATTACCTCAGCTGCTGTTGCCGCTGTTGTTGTTGTTTATACCCACCCCTGTTGTCTGTTCCAGGAGCTGGAAGATGTTCCTTTTTATTACACTGTGGACGGTCTGAGCAGCACCATACACTGCAACACTCCGCCCCTGCTCCAGTTCAGGTACACACACACACACACACACACACACACAGAGACTGTCATGATGCTGTGCTAACTGCTCATTTTATTCCCTCGCTGCAGGTCAGCCCTCCTTCATGCAGGTTACAGAGTTTCTCTCACCCACGCCTGTAAGAACGCCATAAAAACAGACGCTCCCCCCAGTGTCATCTGGGACATCATGAGATGTTGGGTAAAGATAGAAAAGATTTAATGTTTTTATTTTTAAATAAATCCATTCATCAATGACAGTCTTCACTCTCTGGTCGCCACAGGAAAAGGTGAATCCTGTGAGGAGAGAGAAGCTCTCAGAGACCAGCCCTGCTTTCAGAATCCTCTCCACTGAGGCCAAGTGAGAGTCGGAAGAGTCGTGTTAACCAACACACATCGATTTTCATCCATCGTTTTTACATGTTCACCGAGTCCTTACCTTTGTGTTTGAATGAAGGCTGGAGGCCTGCTTCACTGTGAGGAACGACGCCAACCCTCAGTCACGGAAACGCCACCTGACGCGATTCCAGGAGAATCCTCAGGCGTACTGGGGGCCCAAAGCTAGGGCCAAAGCTTGGTAATTACAAAACACGCGCACGCACGCTGAGAGAGAAGGCAGTTTGGTTTAAATTGTGATCCAATAGTTTTAAAAGTCAACTGTGATTGTGATGATGATGATGATGATGATGGTACATTTTCTTAAAGATACATTTTGTTCTTCAGATGAATCGTCATGGTAGCCTATTTCAACAGTGTTTAGCACGTACGCTGGCCCTAACCTGGCCTGTAGGTGGCGCTAAGCACACATTTGATCTTTGTCCAAACATCTCAGTAAAGTGGCTGTTATGTATAAACACACTATTTGGATGATTACTGGCATGCTAACATCTGGCCTAGTGGCAGTTTTTTCAGTAGCATCCATCCACTATTTGGATGATTACCAGCATTTAGCACCTAGCATGCTAGTGGCATGCTAACATCTGGCGTAGTGGCAGTTTTTTCAGTAGCATCCATGTACATAGTGTTAGCGCTGGCCTGTCATGCAGCCTTTTGATGTGATCAGTAATCAGTACAGTCTCACTGCTGGCTCAGGCTAACTCTGCTAACACCGTTAGCCTTGCTTCTTCTTTGAGCTTTACTGGCAGATCTGACTCTTGTGAGCCACATCACTGCCACCTACTGGGTATATTTTTCGCTGGTGTATATTTCATATAGAAGGCATGCAAAAGATCCAAATAATTTTATTTAAATGTCAATTTGATGTTGCTATGGTTACCTGCTACTGTTTATATTGGAGAGAAAAAAACCCCCACTAGCGTGTCTCATTGTATCTTGTCTATCTTTTCTTCCTCCAGTGGGGGCATCGCCACAGACCTGCAGGACAAGAGGAAGAAGTTCCAGAACAAGAGGAAGAGCCAGGTCACAGACTCTGCTCAGCTCAAGGACTTTCCCTGCAAGAGATTCAAACAGGTCAGTGTCGGCTGCAGTGGTCACAAATGAATTAAACAACTCAGTGGTACTTACATGTGCCGAGGCCGTCTGGTTATTAAAAAAAAATAGAAAGGTCAGAAACCAGGCTGGTAAATTTTTTTTCTTTTTGTTTTTCAGGGAACATGTACACACGGAGACGACTGTCGCTACTCTCACAAGTCAGAGCAGACAACTGAAGAGAAGACGGAGTAAACCTACAGATTTGTTTTTTTAATTATATATTTTTCTGGACTTTTAAATGGTCAATGCAGCCTGATCACAGTGAGGATAGCAGGCTGCAGTTGTTTCCAGAGGTAAACGACTGTTATATTTTATTTTAGTTTTTTTTTTCACAAATAAATTCCTTGCTGTGATTTAAATGTCTTTCTTTTCCCGACCACAAACCTACTTCATCTTTCCCTCTGATCTGCTCATGTCTGATCTTGTTTTAGACGATCGTCTGAAATGAAAAATCTCAGCATCTTTACATCATGAGGCAGGTTTGAACACACAACATCTACTCAAAGACAAGTGATCAACAGTCACTGAACACTTACGAATCACGAGTTTTAATTTGGAGACGCTGCACAATCAGTACAAAAAGCGTTTGTCACATTGGCATTAGTAGAAAATGATTTTCTTATTGCACTCACCTGGGACCGTGTGCAGTGATACAGGAAGAAACCCGATCTAAACTTTGTAAGAGACGATCGTGACAAACCACGTCTCAACGTCCTCCTCCAAAACTCTTCAAACCAGCACGAAAGTCCAGGCACGGTTGTTTATATATATATATAAAAAAAAGATTTTAAAGAAAATCTAAACATGAGAATTTTAGAACAATGAAAATACTTTTTGGAAATGTGCATTGTGCTTCTTGTGAATTGTACAATAGAAGATGAAAAATATAGGCAGCCACTGTGATCAAGAAAAAAAAAAAAAGTTCCGAGTACTACAGACAAAAGTTGAAGTATATGAGAGCACCCAGAATTATCACTCTGACACAAGTTGTAGAATTTGGACCAAAAATCCTGAGATAAATGACTGCAATAAAATCCAGCTTCAGAGAAAAGAGTAAAGATCCGACTTTGTGGCGTGTGAAGGCAGACAGATGATTTCTTCAAGTGGAACAAACGACCGTCCTCGTTTGGTTTCTTCATATCGACCAGGACGACTTTCTTTTTTAAGATGAACTTATTTATCTGAGGCTGACTCTGAGCAGGAACGTCCTGATCTCCATGGGTCTTAGGGTCACCTCCCAGGTGGAGGGATCTTGGAATGACTTCAGCAGTGGAGGCCCCTCCTCTGAAAAAAAACAAAAAAAAAACGACCGTCACATGGTTTCTACAAATGGCCACAAACTGAGAGCCAACAGTGAGAGTTGAAGGTTAAAAAAAAAAAAACCCACAGAGATCTTTTACAATAATAAAAAAAGAAAAGACCTTGTTAAAAATATCCTGTAGTTTACTGTTTCACAGCCACCAGCCAAAACAAAGTGTTTATGACTCATTATATCACTTCACCCATTTAATTAGACCCTGCAGAGAGAGAACGTGCAGAGCTGAGTCAGCTGTAACGGAGCAGCGAGTGTCATCGGTGCAGAATAAAAGGTTGTTCCCGTTCAACGCTGAAATTAATTTGACCCTTGTAGCTGGAGGTTAAATGTTCCATCAGGGGAAGGAGCAGGAGGCCGGCGACGACCAATCAAAGAGCCCGCAGCTAATCCTATAATAAGTGTTGATGCGTTTGTAAAGTACAGATTCTTTTTTTTTTTTTTTTTTGTTCCTTCCCGCCCTGCAACGTCTAGAAGTTGTAAAAGTGCTCCAGATCGTTTTTATCTCCTGACAAGAGCGGCATAATTTGCTGAGCGTCACTTAAACTTTTACAGTTGATGACGTTACATAAGTCGGAGGAACCAATAATCTGCTGAGTGTGTGTGTGTGGCCCACCTCGTACATGTCACGTTTTCAGACTGTCGACCAAAACAGTAAAAATGTATCACTAAGATTTTCATGTAATGATTATTTGTTGTATAGTTTTTTTTCTAAAAGTGTGACACAGTGGTGTGTGTGTGTGTGTGTGTGTGTACCTGACTGTGGGCTCCAAGCCAAACGTATCATCTCATCTTTCCACTGATTGGCCGACAGGTTCAGCTCAGACATGCCCAGCACCTCCAGAGTTGAAAACAGCTTCTACACCGGGAAATCAAAAAAAAAAAAAAAACCTTAGCTTTACCAAATCAAAAAAGAAAAACAAAAAAACCTAAGCTTTACCATAAAATTAAAATGTCAAATGAACTTTTCATCTATTTATTTATGGTAGTTTTTTTTTATTTTTTTTGTGCTCTTAGTTAGTTCCCTCCGAACTTTTCATCTATTTATTTATGGTATTTTTTTTATTTTTTTGTGCTCTTAGTTAGTTCCCTCTGACCTGCAGGTTGACAGTCACTGGCTGTGAGTGCACTTTACTCTCCCAGCTCTGGAACTGATGCTCCAGTCTCAGCAGCACCGAATCAGCATCCCACTGTGTCAGTGTCAGGAGGTGGACAGCAGGGGGCAGTGCAGCCTGAAGACCTGAGAACTAAACACAATTTGACCAAAGGCAAAAATAAATAAAACTGTGATTCAGATACAAAAACAAACAAAGACTTCCTATTTTTTTTTTATCCAAACTCACCTCCAGTCTGGTGCCGGGGCTCAGCTCTCCTTTCATAAATGTTAGCAGAGGCTGCAGTACCACCTCCTGTGCCAGGGGGCGATGAGCATCCGCAGCAACAGAAGGGCGGTCGAGCAGTAGCAGGAGGCGACCACGGACTACCAGGCCCTCGGGGAAGATTTCCGAGGTCTCGTTGAGAGGCTCCGCCACGCCACGCACATCATCGTACAAAAGACGCCGATGGAGCTGAGGGGGAGGAGCCAAGGTTAGGGTTAGGGTTAGGTTGGTGTGTCTGTGTTTGTTTACAAACATTAAAATGTTTTTTTTTTTGTACCATGAGTTCCAAAGAGCCGTTGTGGATGCTTCCTCCTCCCTGAGAGCGATCAGTCACCACCGTGAGCTGATCCTCGTCGTCCTAAAGACAATTAACAATTAGCAGAACATTAAGAGTGAAGGCTAAGCAGGAATTTAAACAACTACCGGTACTTAAATTCAAGTACTCCGCTGGTTACTTTAACTACTTAAATTCAAGTACTCCGCTGGTTATTATATATCCTGCCAGTCAATATACTGTATATTTGACTAACAATCCCGTTTAGAAGAAAATAGAAAGTAAATCAAGACAACGGATGAAACTTAATTTAAAATATATTAATGTCACAAACATATTGGTTCTGTGAAATAATCCAACACTTCACGTACCTTAATAAAAGCACGAGAGTTGACCGGGTAGTAGTTTCCGGCGATGGGCTCCGACTGTCTCAGGTTCCACGTGGGTCTGAAGTTTGTTCTGTTGGGAAACACGAAGAACGTTCTTCTCTGCGCGTTCTACGGTTGAACTTTTGATTGACGGGCAGCTGCAGCCGCCTGCTCGTCATCTTACCTTCTCTGCAGAACTTCTCTGCCGTTGGAGTCCGTGTAGAAAAACTCAGAGGTTTTAATGCTGGTGTCCAGACGGGTGATCACCTCCTTCCCTTGGCTGTCACTGAGGAGAAGAAATGATAGTCGTTATTTTACCATCTTAAATGCATTAGTTTGTGCTATTATTAACTATTAGTGACAAACTGATTATAATAATAAATGATCATTTTTAGCTCTAGGTTTATATTGAAGTAAATGGACAGGATTATACAGTTTGTCCATGTTATTTTAAATAGTTCTTCATCTCTGTGTGACTAAATAAATTAATAATTTTCATAAAATAGTTCATTCCTAATGAACTCGTTCTATTGCCTAAAGGAAACGTTGGTTTTATTGGATTAGATTAAACTTAATGAATCCCACTCTGGGGGAGAGTTGTTGTGTTACAGCAGCACACAGACAGATGTGAAGACGATAAAAAAACTAGGTCTTGTAAAATCTTGTAATAAAAAAAAAAATAAAAAAAATAGTGACTGTAGAACTCGGTACTCCACACATGGGCAGCGGTCCCACGGTCCACTCCAGCTCCAGAGCCCTGCTGTCGGCGTAGAGACGAACCACCTGAGAAATCCAGGGCGAGAACCACTGCCGCACCTCCTGCACCACGGACGTCTAGCACACACACACACACACACACACATATTTAGCGTTGTAAACCAAGAATGGCAAGAATGAGTTCATAAATTATTTGTTTTGTTTTTTTTAAACTGAAACAATAGTCGGGCATCGGTTTAGTTTGACTGACACCTAGACTGAAACTACAATGAAATCAATACAAATGACACTGAAAACATAAGTCAAATCAATACAAATGACACTGAAAACATAATCAAACAGTGATCTAACTAAAAGGATTCCCAATCCCTGGTCCAGGGACAGGTGCCGGTCCATAGGTTATTTGGTACCGGGTCGCAGTGGGACACAGGTCCAAAGGTCATTCAGACTCTCAGACTTTCTTCTCTTAGTATCAAAGATGTTACATTTTTAAAATATAATAATCCGTCAACGATGGCGTGGTATTATCAGGCCGCAGTAACGGCTGATACCGGCCGACCGGTCCTTGGTACAAAAACAGGTTGGGAACCGCTGATTTAACTCCCCTGGACCCACAGTCACAGTGACACCGTGTCAGTGCTGTCGTGACCCTGAATGTGACCTCTTCGGCTGTGTTCTACCTGCAGCGTCTCCGTCTTGGCTCTGGGGCTGACGGTGAACGGTGTGGACGAGTTGGGTCTGAAGATATAGGCTCCTGACGGCTGGATACTGTCAGAGTTGTTGCCGTCACTGGCGTTGTACCTGAATCAAGTGTCACACACACACACACACAACACACAACACAAATAAACAACAACTGAAGAAGGGCAACTGCAATACTAAAAAAAAACTTAAGACGACAGACAGGAAAAACACAAACCAGTAGAAATTCTGTCTCAGCTTGATGCTCTGTTTGGTCTCCAAGTTGCTGAGGCTACTTAAGAGGCCAGTTTCTGGGTCAAAGGTCACCCGCAGGTACTGTGGTTCATGACAGAAAAACACAAACACTAAGAAGAGAATGACATTCACGTGAACTAACACCGTTCACACTCAGTGTGATTTTTTTTTTTTTTTTTTAAATATTCTTCATGGTAACAGTCCGGTGTCGACACCTTGTTCTGGATCACAGTCGGGGCGTCGTGCTGGACCGCCGTCCTCGGAGGCCCGTCCTGCAGCAGGGACACAGAGTAGGTGCTGAAGCCCAGAGGAGGAGCCTGGACCTGGAACACCAGCTCGTTGACAGCAAAGCCTCGACTCCTCCTCACGTCCTGAGTGGCTTTGGACACGGGAACAATCTGGATCAGGAAAATAAGATAAACGTAAAGTACAATAAAGTACAGGGCAACACTATCATATATATATTGACATATTAATTAAAAAGAAACCTCTCTATGACGTGACATATACAGTTTCTCTGACAACCCACCTGACAGTCCACAGCTTTGCCACTAGCGTCAGAGATGACGTACGCACTCCCGTTTACAGGCAGCCTGACGGGCCAGGTGACGGGCCGGGCCAGAGGGTTGTACACGCTGACTGAGAACTGACAAAAAAATAATTATGATTAAAACACTGATATGGACTGTGAGCGCTCGTCTGTCAGTCTGGGTGGGGTTAAAGTTTTTTTTTTTCCACCTTTTTGCTGGACTCGGTGATTGGACACACACTGATGTTGAGGTTGTCGCAGTAGCTGCGCTCGGACGATGACCCGCTCAGAGCAGCCAGACTGTTACTGACCAGAACCTGAGATAAATGGACGACATAAACAGAGGGAAACAGACACAAGGTCCAAGTTTGACCGTTACACCGACTGTGGTACAGTATTTATGAAGTAGTACTTTAAATGCAGTATATTTATTTTACCCCCTTTGTATTTACAGCGATACAATATATATATATGCACTAGTAACATGACAATAAATATATGACAGGAACCACCGTTAAATACGCAATTATATGTAGATAATTAAAAATGTTAACTGGCTTCTCCGTTGAATGAACACATTTTTTGTTGAAGATTATTTTCATGACTATAAGATATAGAAATATACACTCATAAAGGCTAAGTACTGCTAAAGTACCTGACAGTTGTCCCAGCCTTTAGCCAATCTTCTGGCGTAGTCGTTGGCCACGTGTTGTTTCTCTGTCCCGGACACAGCGTCGTGATGCTGAGCCACGGCCATGGCTTTCTCTGACAACAGCAAGGAGACAAAGGTACAATACTACAGTACAACACTAAAATGGTTTTCTTTTTTGTTTGTCTTGATTTAAAGAAAAAAAGCAAAATAAACATTAATATAATAAACTCACTGAGTGTCTGACTGTCGCCTTTTCCAAACGGTCCGCTCCTGGAGGCGGGGCCGCCGAGCACCTCCCGCTGGGTACCCGTCTAGATCATGCCAACAGTTATTATATTATATAGATGAGCATTATTAGTCAGTTTAATA
Organism: Cynoglossus semilaevis; assembly: GCF_000523025.1. Lineage (NCBI taxonomy): Eukaryota > Metazoa > Chordata > Actinopteri > Pleuronectiformes > Cynoglossidae > Cynoglossus > Cynoglossus semilaevis. Next base: position 4,084,590 of record NC_024315.1, on the reverse strand, counting down.
AATTAATCAATAGACATCAGAAGATTAATTAGACGTAAATGTCAAAGGTTTTTACAATAAAAAAGTTACTGTATCTACACTGCAGAAAACTAAGACGATCCCTTTATTTCTCAATGGTTATGGTGTTTCATTTCATCAGAACATATGATTTTAATTGCAATAAAACATTCCTTTAAATTAACCTTCAATAAAATACAAGGTTTTAACCCACACATCTTTATTTGATGACGCCATGTTTAGCTGCTCTATGGATTTAATAAATTGATTTTCTTGAATCAATCTCAATAGGCACTTAGCTTCACAAAGACAAAATATCTACACTGCCCTCTGCTGGTTGACACCGAGTTTCACAAGTTAAAAAATGCAACTTCCACATATAAATGTATTTAGAAATGTGTCACCATTTATGGAAACATTACAAAATTGTAAACAAACAAACAAAATAAATAGTTATCCAGTTGATGGCATAAAATGTTGATAAAAACACAGTATAAAAATACAAATGGGTCAAGTCCAGCACCCAAAAATAAAATGTCAACAAACAATTAACATGTCGTTGTTTCTGATGTACCTGCAGGTTGCTGTTGCTGATCCTCTCATAACGCTTCAGTGCTGGTCGACTGGTAAAATAGCCAGTCCAGAAATCGTGAGCGCTGTCTGCATAAGGGAAAAAGTCATCTGCCTTCAAAGACCTAAATTAGAAAAAAA
>NC_024315.1:4080135-4083185 GCF_000523025.1 Cynoglossus semilaevis | reverse complement strand
AAAAAAAAAAATCAAACTTAACCTACAGGACTTCCAGGTTCCAGGTCCATTATTATCATTACATTCATTATAATATCAATTCCATTAGTGGCTCAGTACCTGTGCAAACATTGAAGCGTGTTCACGAGCGTGACCGAAAGGGTCAATGTGCCAAGCCACACGAGGGCGTCCACAAGGACCGAAGGTTTCATTCAGGAACCTCAGTCCCATGGTCATCTGGTCGATGACGGCGCTGTAGTGAGTGGTGGCCTCGTCGCTCATGCACCAGCCGCCGTTCACAAACTCTAAACGACCTGGAAAAAGGAAAAGGAATGAAGGGGTTAGTGTTTTTAACTGAACGAAGGATCTTATTTTTAAATAAGGACCAATCGAATCAGGCGTTTATGTCAGCTGACGTTCAGAAGTGACTAAACAACACCATACGAAAACAGGAAGAGAAACAAGTATTTTAAAGAAGTTGAACATTTTCAGACCGTTTGAAGTTAATGGTTAATCACAATCAGAATAGACCAGTTTGTTTTTCACAGTTGTTAAAATTCAATATTGATTCACTCCCACCTTCGTTTACTAACTGTTTGACCGTCTCCTGCATACTGGAGCTCTGCTGTTTCCACCAGCGGTAGAAGAAGGCCGTCTCCACGTAGATGAACCTCCTGTCCGGGTTCTTCAGCAGCTGGTCCACCACAGAGTCCAGGATGTACTGCACCCCAGCATGTTGAATGTCATTACGAGCTTTAAGAACACACACATACAAAATATATTAAAGCCTAGTTGACAACCACATGAAGATGATAATCAGTCTTACAGATTTTTTTTTTTAATTTTTAAAAAATAAATAGAGACAGACAGAGAGACACTGACCTCCATAAAAGTACTGGTCTACGGTCTTGAGCCAGCCGACATCATCGTGGGTGTGTGGGACCAGGTGAACATTCAACATGTTGGCGTTGGTGGGGTGACATGACTACACACACACAGGCAAACACACGGTTAACATACGTTAACTTCTTTAACAAGTCCAGCCATATATTATTAACTACTAACCATAAGCTAGTAGGTCTTCACTTTAGCTAAAACCGTGGGAGTAACAACTACCTCTAATATGATTGAATTTGGCGCCAAAAACGTCGCTTTATTTTTCTTTAACCTATATTTTAACTCAGCAGCAACATGACGTTAAATCTTATAAATTAACTTCTAAAAGCTTCACCAAACATCGTGCGTGATGGTGAAGCTGAAACTGGAACCAACACAAGGAAGCGTACACTTTCAGTTTGGCCACTCAACGTCATTTAAGTCAATAATATTGGTTTAAATAGAAAAATCCAAACTTAAGGCTGTGGAAGTGTGTGGAAAAACTCACCTGATATCCACAGGCGGTGGAACGTTTGTTTTCCTGATTTAAAGGGAACGTTAAAGCCCCACTGAGGAGACATAACGCCGCGGGGAACAAAAAACACACGGCAGCCATGTTGGAAAGCAAACAACGAATCATGTGACTCGTGTTTAGGTTGGAAACCTCGTCACGTGCCTCTGCAAACGCGACGGAAGCTCAAGGGAGACTTCTGCCCTCAGTTTAGACTTTCAGGAAGGAATCACAGGGAAAGTCGCGGTCGAACACTTCGTTCAGGTCAATAAATGGATGGATTAATCAAAATAGTGAAATTTAGCGTTATAATTTTTGTTCACGACATCTTAGGACACATTAGGAATATCTAAAAGGGCACGGGAACGTAAATAAATAAATCAACGTTTCAGGTGCGCGCCTCAAATGCCCACCTAAAACTTTACGACTTCAGACAAACTTTCAAAAACCCCTTTTTTGGGGTTTACCGTGTAATATTTTGATGAGTACAGTCAGAATATTACTTAAATAATGTTAAGATCTGAAGATGTTCCATTGTCGTGTTATTTTGTCTAAAATGTAGAGACTTAATTCAGAACTTAATCATTTATTGCAAGTCACTCCTGAAAAGGAACAGTCAAAAAGACATACTTAGAGTCATTTTAAAATAAAAATCAGAATAAAATTTGCACAGATGTTCGTTCTGTGCTACAAACATTCAATGAAGTAACAAAAGAAAAAAAAAATCCTGATTGGTACTAAAAAGACATGTTTCCTAAATCAGCTTGAGCAGCAACTTGATGTAAAATATTGCCTTTATTTTTTTATGCTACAGTAGGTTTTGTCAGTGGAACTACTCTCCATGCTTTTAAATGCATACAAAAAAAACAAATTACTTTTTAGTTATTTCATATTTAAGTGTAATAAGTACAGTATTCGGTCAACTTTCAAAATCATCTAAAATAGCACCAGTGGTGAATTTAAATAATTCAATAAAAGCATCAATGACAATAAAATACAATGGCATTCTCTTCACCTGTGGCTGGGATCACTCCAACTATATATAGATATCTTTTTAGGTCACTCATGCTCACAGTCTCACTGTAGGTGTTCGGGTTTAGCAGCTGTCGTTACAGATGGATAAAGAAAATGACTGTAAATGTATTCCAACATTTTCCCGACTAAATAAACTGATGAGGAAAACCACGATCCAGACGAGGTTTGAATAAATATTGAAATAGAACGAGGGCCGGCCCTGCCTGTAGGCGAACTCACCGCCATGATTACAGGGACACCTCAGGAGCTTGACCTTTGTGAATAAGTAATGATGATTGATGCTACGGCCGTTCAGACACGGATGAGTCACAAACAGTGTCTTCTGAGGTTGCACCAGGAGATGGAAGCGCTGGAGTCCAGTCTTAGAATTTTCATGACTGATAAGGCATTAATTAATAATTAATATTATTAGTAGCAAATATAACAATTATCATAGGGAAGAAACAGAAGTAGAAGAAGCGAGAAAAGAAAAAGAGGAAGAAGAAAAATGGGGAAGAAGAGGAGACAGAAAAGAAAGGAAGGAGTAGGAAAAACATATGGCCAACAATAAATGGGCCATAAAACTGAGAGGTTCAGCTCAATCAGTCAGTTCAGGCCTGTCCTGTCATCATACCCTGAAAACTAAAAATATATTTTGTTGTTAAAAACA
>NC_024315.1:4057438-4080062 GCF_000523025.1 Cynoglossus semilaevis | reverse complement strand
GCAGAGATTTTTGGGAAGTAATTAAAGTTTTAAAATAAAGAAAAAATGTGGTTGTCTTTATTAGAATGTTGCTGTTATTGTTAGAAATTTGTATGGTTATATTAAGTTGTTTTGGGCTGAGACTTTTTTTTTAAAGTCCATGATAGACGAGTTCTACCCAGCAACTGATGAACTGATTTTTTTTTTTGTCTTGTTCTTCAAAAAAATATTTGGTAAAAAAACAAAACAAAAGTCAGAACAAGGATGATGGACATTTTTTGGTTTTGTCTACTGTTGCATTTGGACATAAGTTCACAAACAAGGTGTTTCTAATGGCTTCCACCTACACTGGGATTTTACACAATGTGATTATTTTGGTTTAGTGGCACTTGGAGGGAGGGAGAGAGAGAGAGAGAGAGAGAGAGCTACAGTCAGAGTCCTGAGACAGAGACCCATGTGACTCCAGATCAGTGATGACGTAGAGTTTTCTCACACAGATTCCTCCTGTTGTGGACGAGGACGGAGGTTTTTATGGACTTAGTTCTGGTTTCCACCGCCTCCCTCCTGGGGACAGATGTGAAGGGTAGAGTCCAGGTCCAGACGGAACGCCGGGTACAGCGGCTGCGAGAACAGGCAACGAAACGTGTGCAGTAGCACCACGGCGTCCGACACACTGTAGAAGGATATCACTCCTTTCTGGCGTTCCAGGAACACGCCGATCCTTGGGCACGGCGGTGCGGCCACCGTGGTCTTACGGTTGTCGTGCCAGGCGGCGTAGCCTGCGTGTGTACACCTCAGTCGCCAGGAGTTCTCATTGCGTCCCAGCAGGCACGGTTTCCCCCCGCCTTTGCGTCCGATACCTCGATAAGTGACGCCGATGTCGATCCAACCCCCACCCCTCCACTCCACCTCCCAGTAACTGGCACCGGTAAACTGGCCTTCCCTGCACAGGACCTGGGCCACCGAATCAAAGCGGTGTGTGTGAGGCGGGTAAGACTGGGGCTCCTCCCCACAGTGGGCACCCTGAGGCCCCTCCAGGAGGATCAGAGTGGGGTGCGCAGTGTCAGGGTCCAGGGAGAGACGACATGAATCTAACATGGAAAGAAAAAAAAAGAAAAAAATGAAGATTTGATTCTTTTTTATTTTTATTTTTATGGGGGTTCTGGGGGTAATTCCAGCAATCATCAGGTGGGGGCAGCGTACAACCACTCCCACTCATAAGCACTGCCAGGATTCTACAAAGAAAAGAACTCTTTGTTGGAAACACTGTTCACAGAAATAAAGTTTAGGTTTAAACTTGAGGATATGTAGAAAAAAAAAATGTTTTCATTAAGATTTTAAAAAATGTTTTACTAATTATTGACATATACGTTACTGACAACAGTATATTCAACATTTATTAGCCTTATTCAGATTATATTCTGGCACAGAGGCAACAATCCACATGGTTTCTAAATCCTTTGTTGACCTGATGATTTATTTATACCTAACAAGGTGCTGCTGCAGCGCCACCTGCCATCTGACAGGAGGCTGGTCTTAATGACAGACTTGGATGTCCTAAATACAGTACAGATGTCCATCCATCATTAATGAGCTCTCAGATGTCTCAGCAGTGCTTGTATTATGTGAAGCACAAACACGGAAAACAAAAACAAAAAGAAAAAAAAAACAGTCACGGACGGTAACACGCAGGTTGAACAAACTGAATGGATGCAGCGCACGGAGGAAGAACGGGAAGGAAACTCATGCATATTGAAAAAGGGAAAAAGACAATTAAATAACAAGGCAGCACGGAGTCAAGACGGGAACCAGACCCAAACAGATCAGACACACATTTTCACAAACGTCAACGTCCATCATCGCATTAAAAATTCTGCCAAGACACAGAGGCAGCATCACATCAGTACATGATTCTAGATTTCTGCTGGTTAAAAAATTTAAGTTTTTAAATAAGTAAAAGAGCTTTTTAGAATTTAAAATTAAATACTTACACCTGAGGAAAGACGCCCTCATCCTCTGATCTGCCGGCTGCAGAGACAGGGAGGACAGAGGGAAGGACACTGGCACAGCTGAAAGAGAAGAGACAACAAACGTAAACCGCATGAATGATCTGATGTCATAGGAAAAAGATTAACGAAAGAAAAAGAAGAACGAAAGCAGAAAAAAGAATTTATAATAAAAAGAAGTTTGAATTAGTACAGAGGTGGGATTAACAGAGAGTTTCAAGGTGACAAAAAGAACCGTGTTGGCAGAGAAGGTTGTTGGAGGAGCCAAGAACCAATCAAATCAGGATGTTTATCACACACTGTTGAACCAAGGACAGGAGAGGGAAACGCTCACGATGATTTAAAACCAACGCCCAGAACAGTAACTCGACCACCAGTAATCCCAGTCATAATGAAACTTTTTGAACTTTTTTTGTTGCTTCTTTTATCCAACAACCTGCACGTATGTTCACTCACCCCTGGTGGTCTCAGGCTGACCTGCAGGTGGCTGCATTTGCTGAGGTTTGGTGTTCTCTGCAAACAGATTTCTGTCACCTCACCGATGCAACAGACATGAACGGTATTTGATGAATTTGTTTAAAAAAAAACCCCAAAAAACCAAAACAATAATCATATTAATAATAAAAGGGCCAATAAGCATCAGTTGGTGGTTTTTGTATTTATTGAAGAAAAAAAACAAATAATAGAATTCTGTAAATTCAAATTTAGACAAAAAACAAAAACATAAAGAGGAAAATTAAAGGTGAATCCATTTAACTTTCTGATCTGCTGTTAAACTGAGACTACAGTTAAATATTAGAAGACACATTTAAACCCTCACTTCACCGTCTTTAACTTTTACCTTTAACATTCCCTGAATCACAGACAGTGCAACGTCTCTCACACCACAGAGGTGAACTGCTATTGTTGCTGTAAATGTCACACAGTTTAAACTCGAGAGAGCGGAGCTGAATTTCAATCTGCCCACACCGAGCTGAGCTGATGAAGACGGAGCAGAGTGTTGGGGGCGGAGCCAGAGCCTCACGCACCACCCTGTCAACGTCAACATCAATAATTAAACACCACACTGTCAAAACCTGTAGCCTGGTGGAAATGGGTCACCGCAGCACTGACACTGTGCCACTGAGTGTGTGTAAGTGTGTGTGAGTTTACGTATCGTGTTTCTTACCTTTTACACACTCTCCACCAGACACGTAGTTCTCATTGACTAAAAGAAAAAGAAAAAAAATTTACAGTTAAAGAAACATCTATACCAGGGTTGTTGAACTTATTTTGGTTCAAAGGTCACTGACAGCCTAATTAGTACATGTTTTTCCCTTTGTTTTCATGCAAAGAAGTAACAGTATATTAGACATCTCATGAAATATAACTTTCAGAATTAATCAAGAATGAACCTCCTACGGGGCTGGGTTTGGCCCACGGCCCGTATGTTTAACACCCCTGATCTATACTTATCTATACTCCTTCAGGAGAGCAGACTCTTTTTGGTAAAAGACAAAGACACCAATATTGTACGTTGTGATTTGGTGCCCGGTCTGGACTGGACTTGGACATGGAGTACCTGAGCGGCTGATCTTGTCCACCTCCTCTCTGCAAACTTCTTCCATTCGACTGCGAAAGTGGCACAGCACTCTCCTGGCTCCGCTGAAGGCCTCCGTGGGCAGACTGAGAGCTCTGGAGTGTGAGCCAGTGGAGAGAGGGACGCACAAGAGCGGAGCCGCCTGAGGTGGGGGGAGAAAAGGAACGTCAGCAGCGTCAGTCGCCTCTCAGACATACTTTTTCCAACTGACCCACGTCTGAATTTTCTTCTGACAGGACTTTCATCCTGACCTTACGTTAAGATGATGAAATCTTCTTCTCCACGGCCACAACAATCGTTCTACAAATGTATCTTCTCACCTGGAAGAAATGTGCGTTGTCCTCCACTTGCATCAGCTGAGCGATCTCCTCGTCTCTCCTCTTCAGCTCGTCCACATCTCTCTCCAACATCTCTACATCACGTTCAGCTCGACCAACCAGCGCCCGCTCCTTTGCCTCCAACCTGGTTCGAACCTTTGAACACCAAGCAGTTCATTTATACATCTGAACTCCTCATCATGTAGTGTGACTTTTGTTGAAACATAACAGGGTTTGAAATATTATGTTTAAACCAGACATGGGCAAACTATGGCTCGTGGGCCAGATTCAGCCCTCAGGGCTTCTAATCCGGCCACCAAACACTGGCTCATTGTATGGCATAAACCGACGTCAATATTTCTGTTCCATACCTTACAACAAATCGACTGTAATTACAGTTGTTGCCACTAGATGGCAGTAGACACCAAATGTGGCATTTTTTTAGGTTTCATCTTTGTACATTTTATTTATAATTTATGATTTTTCACCAAACATATACATATTGTTTTTAGGTTTAATTTTTGTACATTTTATTTATAATTTATGATTTTTCACCAAACATATACATATACATATAAACAATACTAAACCACGTGGATTAATTTAAAAAAAGCAAAAAATAAAAATAAAAAGGAAGTTCGTCACAAATGACTTGAGTCAGGAAGTTACCTCTGCTTTGGTTTTCTCGAGGCGAACTGCCATGTCTGCAAACAGAGCTTCACTGTCCTCTAGAACGGCCGACGCCGATACCTGAAATACAAACAGTGTTTATTAACATGATAACCAGAAAGTCACACTTTTACATTAACATTTCAACTGTCACCACAATTGTAAAAACAAAAGAATAATAAACAAAAACATTACTTGTTAATAAGCAATGAAACTCAATGTATAAATAATATATACAAGGAGAAAAATTACATTGACATTTCAACTGTCACCACAATTGTCTCTTTAAATCTATAAATATAAGAATAATAAACAAAAACATTAGTTGTTATTAAGCAATGAAACTCAGTGTATAAATAATATATACAAGGAGAAAACCAACAAATATTTTTTATTTTAATCTTGTGCGACAAACCATTTTTTTTTTGCTTGTTAAAACAGAATAAAAACAATAAATTACCACTGTAAACACTCATGTAGCTGCACTTTAAACTGACTATACACAGGGGCCGGGAGGAGGAAGAACAGACTGGTTCTGAGAATGTGACGTCATGTTGTTGTCTAAATGTGGAGCTGCCACAGACAGGAACGACGGACGGGGATTAAAGCTCAGGAGGGAGGAGGTGCAGTCATTACCGGAGGAGCAGCGGCGAAGACCGAGGCACTCAAATTAGCTCAGCAGTGGAAACTCAGGCAGCGTCTCCACTGAGTGAGTGTGTGTGTGTGAATTATGTGTGTGTGTTTGTGTGAAACATGATGAAGATGAGTGATGGTGGTGCATCCAGAGTTCACATGCAGCTGCTTCAGAACCTTCAATCAGACTCTTTGACTGGAAAGTCTGTCACCCACTGACCCCCCCTCCTCTAAGTCTACAGAAAGTCATCAATATTTTGACAGAAGAATTGAAATTAAGTTTAAATAAGTAAAAATCTTGTAACAACCAACATCAACCATATCTGATCATGTTGCCTAAAATCAAGTATAATAAAAACAATAATAATAATAATATATTTAGGGGGGCCTTGGATGACTGTAATATATATTTTCTCTCAAAGTAATTGTAGATTAATCTATACAAATATGTCATGTGTTGGAAACAAGAATCAAACGTCTGTCGACAGGTGAATACATTAAACTGTTAGAGCTAAAAACCACACCATATTTAACCCGTACGGGTGTTTCTCCTAACTATGCCTGTATAGACTGATGTTCTTAAACAGATTAACAGCAAAAATCCAGCATGTGTGTGTGTGTCTGTGTGTTAAAGTGTGTGTTTCACCTTGAGGGATTCTAAACTCTGCTGAAACTCCTCTATCTCTCTCTCTCCACTCCGGATCCTGCCCTGAATCATTCTCTGATAGTCCTGCAGCTGAAGCTGGGATACAGACAGACACAGATACAGCAGCAGGAGACAGGTGGAGACAGAGACAAAGACAGAGACAAAGACAGACAAACAGATGGAGAGAGAGAGATAAGAGTCAGTCAGACTGGGTCGAGGATCTGGGTTCATTTATCAACTACTACAACTTTTGTAACCACGGCAAAAAAATAAAAAGCAAAATATGTTCTGAGAAAAATCCCATTAAACTTGATATTGTGTGATACTCTTTCATTTTAATCCTACATGAACACAGTTTAAAAAAAAAGTATTAATAGATTTCTTTCATTGCTGCATGTAGATGAAAATGTAAAAACATAAACTATGTAAACACTAGAGGCAGTTTTCAGTCAAGCTGCAGCTGCAGCTTCAGCACAGTGAGAGTGACATGGCATTTTTTTAAATGAGTAAAATGAGGTACTGTTGACAACTTTCCTTTTTTGGGGAAATACACTTAACTATTAAATATATAATATATATAAGTGGCTAATAATTTTGAAATAAGTAATTTTTTCCTCCAGTTTTTACATACCAGACTTTTTGAGGCAAATGTGTGTAAAATGTTTGTAAAAATTTTCCACCTCAATCCCTTAGTCAATTATGATCACGATTAAATTACAAACCAAATGTAGGAATACAACTATATTTTAATTTTTGTTAAAAATATTTAAAATGAACAAGAACTATCTTAAATTTATCAACTGTATTTATGTGTAGCCAACGACCCAGCTCTAATTTTCCTGATACTTTAAATACTGAAAAGAAAAATAGAAATTTAAAATACTGTGCCAAGTAAGACACACACACACACAAATCTACTCTCTTTTAATAAATCTTATTGCCCAAAATTAACGTTTAAATAACCGAAACCCATTTGTAATGATTCCAGAATTATCTATATTTTTGTGACGTCAGAAGAGGGTCGCGATGCACTACAGTGGCCCAGAGGGAACAAACCAAATAACTTTACTGATAACTCCAGGGCTATCATGTGTTCTTGGAATTCAGTATAATAATAATAATTATTATTATTGTTATTATTATTATGATGAATAAGAAGAACACAATAAAACTTCACCACGAGATGGTTTTCAAACCCTGAGCACCTGTCTCCTGACTCTCTGGGCGTCAACATTGTGCGCCTCCTCCTGGTCGGCCTCACAAAGTAAACAGTCGCCGCTCCACTCCACCGCAGCCTCAGACTCGGAGCCGCTCCCCGAGGGCTCCAGACCCAGCCGGTGCTGGGCGCACAGCCGGTCCGCCAGACTCTCCACGGCGGCCACTAGCTTGTGCCGCCGCAGCGTGCCGACCTCGCGGTGCGGAAGAACGTGGAGCTCGCAGAACGACGCCAGGCAGACGAGGCATGACTTCACCGCCCGGAGCTTGCCCTCCACTGGGCAAAAGTCGCACGGCACCTGCCCGACTCCCACCAAGTAGAGTTCCGGCGCTGCGGTCAGTTCGCTCAGCTTCAGCTTCTCCACCACCTCGGCGAGCACCGTGTTCCTCCGCAGCACCGGCCGCGGGCTGAACGCCTCCCGGCACTGGGGGCAGCTGATCTGCCCCGACTCCGCTTGGTCCCAGTAATTGTTGATGCACGCCATGCAGTACGTGTGTCCACAGGGGATGGACACCGGGTCTTTCAGGATGTCCAGGCAGATGGGACACCTGAACTGGCTCTCCGTCACGGAGATGTTCGCCTGGGCCATGTCTGCCGAGGTAGGAACTCCACGGACAGAGGTCTTCTCTGGTTCCCGACCGGCTAATGCCGAGGGTGTGTGTGTGTGTGTGTGCTTTGTTTTGAAGGGGCGGGGCCAAGACCCGGAAATAGTCCTTTAACAAATCACATCATTTGGTCAGTGATGCCCTTTTCGTTGCCTTGCAGGTGAAAGGACAGTCACACGAGTTAGTTACAGTCACGCTGTTTAAAATGTGAGATTTTTATAGATAGTAGATATTTCACATACTTCCATAAGTTAGTATGAAAAAAATCACCTCATAATTTATTTAATATCATCGTACTGTCAAACTTTTGGGCTTTCCTTTTTTTCGTCACTCTTAGAAAACCAAAAAGAAAATCAACTTTACATGTAGTACAGTTATTTTTTAAACATATTTATAATTTTGCAAAACGTCCCAAACATTTATTTTTACATTTTATTCAAATAAATACATCATAAACATTAAGCTTTGTGATCGTAATGAAATACAATGAATCTGGATTTAGTTCGATTGTAATTGATAGTTTGGCTCCCTCTGCTGCCCAATTTTTGTATCACAGACGGATTACCTGTTTTCAGGATAACGGTGTACAACTAATAACCTTAAACTTAAAAAATACACTCATCCATTGTTAATAAAAGAGTCAACAATTCTTATTGGGCTTATTCAGATTTCATACCTGGAATTATATCAACCAGACATCTGTTTTTCCCATGTAATTAGAATAATAGAATAGATTTTAAACTGAATTCTGTTGTTGTATTTGTGCGACTCTCCTACTCTCCAGAACATCGTGCCACTCCCCTCACACGGTGCTGAGGGCTACATATACATCAGCAGCAGCAGCAGCAGCGTGTCAACTGGAGATTGAAGATTAAGAGTGGGGCTGTAAGGTACTCCAGTGGGGCGTCTGATACTATTTCACCCCATCTGTCCAGACACGCCGGTTTCTCATTTCTTTGGGCTTCCTGGCTCTATTCCTCTGGACATTGGATTTTGAAGTTGTGGCATCACATGACAGAGGATGATGAAATGACCCCAGCCTTGACCCTGAAAACTTTTTGAAACTTTTTTTTTCTGCTGCAGCAGAGATCACACACACACAAACCCACAGTGGTGTGCACACATACACAAATGCACATCAACACTCAGGTCATTTTACTGGCCTTTTGTTGAGTTAAGTGGTTTGCCCTCTGAGGTTTTCTTTGTTCCTGGACCCGGAATTGTTCCTGCACTTTTCTCAACCAGCACCGATGCCTTTATTATTTGTTTTTCTATTTTTCTTTAAAGTAAAGAGAGAAGATCCGTGTCCGTGTTTCTAATCTCCACATTACGTTTTCTTTAAAAAATATCTTTGGTTCTAAAAATACCAAACACAGTTCCTTACATAACTTCTATTTAGGCCGAAACACGGCATCTCTGTCTCGTCTAGGGACCAGTTTTAGGAAAAGGAAACATATTTTTAAGGGTTGAAATCCATGTTAAATAAAAATAAAAAAACACATACGTAGCTCAAAGCTTGATAAAAATACATGTAATAATCCTTAAAAGCAGCTACAGTTACAGTTCACACCACATTCTTTTCTGTTTCTGTTTCATTTCTTCCATGCTTTTGTATCTGCCGTATTTCTTTTAATCCCAGTCGTTGGGTTCAGTCCAAGTCCCCGTCTGATTCTGAGCTCAGAGCAGGCAAATACACAAAGCCTTAAAAGAGGGTCTGGTCCCTCGACTCCGCCGGTCCTTTGTTCAAAGCGGGGCCGTGTTGTACTTGGTGTTTTAGAAAAGGGTCCTTTTCAGCTGGGTCGTAAAGCGATCCTGAGCCTTTCCTAAACCAGGGTGTGCCCTGGGCGTCTCTGGTTTACCTGCGGGACCGCGAGGGGCGGGGAGAGGGTGGGCTGGACCTAGCTGGGCCGGGTCATGGACGTGGGTGGAGGACAGGAAAGCAGCTGGTCAGTGGAAGAGAGAAGGGGAAAGAGATAAAGAGAGAGAGGTGGAAAACAGAGGGGAGGGATGTAGGAATGGATGTAAGGCGAGAACGCTGAGAAAGGACAAATAAACAAAGGTGGCGATGAGGGTCTGAGGTGAATTAATTGTATCAAGCTCTTTGGCAACAGTCTCTGGAGACAGAAGCACAGAAAACCGTAGAGCGTGGAGACAGTGGTGGACAACTTCAGAGCAGGTTGGAGAGAAGCTGAAGCTGAAGCTGTGGAAGAGCAGAGCAAACACTGGTGGTTCCTCCCTGTCAGAACGTCTGAAATACCCTGAAATATCCCGCTATTTTACTACTACTACTACTAAACGAGGAAAAAAAAAACCTAAAAACAAACAAACAAAAAAATTAAATTAAATATAGATTAAATATGAAAAGTTTGAAATGAAACAAAAGTACATTGTGAATCTGGGAGAACCAGGAAATTTTACATATTTTGATCTGCAAAAGGAACACGTTTTCCTAAACAACAATAACCTTAGGGTCTAGGAAAAATAACTGTGTAAAAATGTATTAAAAATTATAAAAACTTTGGATCTTGAAATTGGACACTGAAGTGCAGAAGTTCCTTAAACCTGCGCTTATTTGAATGTCCACCAGGGGGCTACAAAGCTTGTTTGCATCTTGGTTTATGAAAAAAGCCGTGCACTTATAAATAAATGCCGCTCAGTAATAACCGCAAAAAAGTCACATGACCACACAGCTATACTGAACACTGACACTCACATGACATCGGTCCATATAAGGAAATAGTTCATAAGATCAAACCTGACCAAAGAACCATATGTTGATGCTCCGACTCACTGAGGTTGTTTATGTCATTTTTATTATAATAAATCAAGGCTGCAAAACAAAAGCGTGAAATCGCGTCAATTAAATTGTGAAATTAATCAGATTTAATAAATTAATTGTTAAAAAATCGCCCTGTATGTCCAATAATTCCATTGTCGTTGCTCTACAGTTGATGCAAATGTTGTCATTTACACACACTGCGGAAAACAGTTTTTTGTTTTTGTTTTCATTTGAGCACCTGTAGTTTGCGGAAAATATTTTTTTGTTTTCATTTGAGCACCTGTAGTTTGTATTTATTAACCATAATCATGCAGTACAGTGTATTTCATGCAGTAAAATATAGTTCCTTTTGTACCATATATTTCATTTCCATGCATTGGAATGAAGCCCTAACCTTGGTTTTCTACACGACAGCGACACTTTCTGAGTAAAAGCACAGCAGTGACAGATGTGACTCATTTAGGAACCGATGTCAGGAAGCATCAGTGATAGCACTGGTTTCTGCAGCAGCGATAATCAGAGTGGGCAGAGCTGCGCCTGCGACATCCGGTGACTTTTACGCACAAAGTCAGAGACAGAAACAGCCGCGCTGACAGGTGACATTTAACACACTGGATACGACATGTAAATACGATGGAAGTTGACGTCAGGTTTGAGACGGAAGACTTTATTTAGGAAGTGAAATTAGACCTAAATGAGGAACATGAAGGAGAACGAGAACATGGTTCTAAAAGTCGACGTGAGCACGAACTGAGGTTACAATGCAGGCGAAATGGATACGACGCAGGCTGCCGGTCTTCATTCTCACTTTCTTCCTAATTCTCTTTGTGGATTTCCAACTGCGCGCCAACAACCGACCCAAACTCAGTGCGCTCCGGGCTCCGTTACCCGCTGCGGCGCTCCATCTCCGCGACAACCGGCAGAGTCCCACCCGGGCCGGCGGCGCACCGGAGCCGCTGCCGGACAGCAGCATCCAGAGCAGCCGTGACACCCGTGGGTCAAACGGACACCCGGTGACCCGACAGAGGCTGAGGCTGAGGCTGAGGCGGGAGGACACTTATATCGCCGTGAAAACCACCGGCAAGTTCCACAAGACGCGACTTGCGCTCCTTCTACAGACGTGGATCTCCAGAACCAAAGAGCACGTGAGTCTTTGACCAACACACACACACACACACACACACCTGGAAACCCCGACAGAAACCCCGTGAAATCAGTTAAGATTATGGAAAGAGTTTTTGATGGTGACTTTGTGTCAAAATGACGGAAAGTTGGTCTTCAACTTCCCTGATTATAGCACAGAGCTCACATGTTCCATAGAGCTGTACACCTCCACACACAGTCTGCAAAGGTGTTTAAATGAAAATGTGCTTATACTGCAGATTTGTATTTACATATATATATATTTTATAATAATGTTCCTTCATATCAGTAATAATATCACATTCAGATTTAACTAGTTCTCGATAATAAAGGCGACGGGAGGTGTTGTTCATGTTGTAGCAGCTTCTCCGTCGCCGTAAAGTGGGAACTTTTTAAAAGAAAAACTAATGTGATTTTGAACAAAGACAGTTCAAAAAGGTGGATCAGATGTTTGTTGTTGTCACTCGTTAAAAGACACTTTTACACCAGAGTTTATGACGCAGTACAATTACAATAATAAACAATAATATAAACTCGTATTCATGTGGACGTACAACGACATGAAGAAGGACTGAAATACAAGAAACAGAAGGTTTCACACACAATCACACTCACACACACACACACAAACACTTACAGGAAGCTGTGCAGGCAGCTTGTCTGGGGTAAGAGGAAGCAGTCGTCATGTGGCTACACTGCTAACAATACTAGAACGACGGATACAGGTCCCAGAACAGGAAGTGAGGGGCTAATACACACACACACACACACACACACACACTTGTGCAAAGTTAAAATCAACAACTTCTCTAACTTTAAGAAGCTATGTTAGTGCCTAATGTTTTTTTTATGTGGTTCATAATGAAACATTTTAAACCCAAATCTACTTTAAACTTTCGATTTTACCGCTTGAAGAAAGACCAACAGACCAGAGCCAACGAGCATTCACTTCTAGACATTAGCATTGTAATGTTGTGCACTCACATGTTTTAACACCAAGGAGGAGGCTGCGTTATCTCAAAAAGTCACCGGTCATACCATGACACTACCAGTTTAGAACAGTAGGGGGAGGCGTGCGCCTAAAAACGTCCTGACGCAGCCTGAGTGACTGGTATCGTGAGTCGAGTTAATTGTTACATCCTTATTATTAATCATTATGACATGAGTTTACTCCGTGTACAACCCCCTCCGCCCCCCCTCCCATCGAGACCACTTCAAGAAATCAAACCTAGTAATACTTCAATACTTGCCCACAAACGCTAACAGAGTAAAAGTACTGGTGAGGAGGTACTCTGGATGGTGATGTGCTTTTACTTTAGAACTGGATCCATTAGTCACAGCATTAGTGAAGCACTTAAATACCCAGAGGCAGAAAGGTATATCTATATGATTAGAGTAATGTTCCCGGTTTGGTCGAGGGCCAAGTTGCTGATTTAAATGGCAAAGTTTGATCGCTCAGCCAAGGACTTGCCAAAGTATAGATCGGAGTCTGAACCATGATGCATCGCTGTTATTGCGTTCTACGGGGCAGTAGAAATCTCACTTAATGGCCCTTTAAAACTGTGAAAAACAAGATGGGATTTATGTATCCCTGCCTCACCCGGGTGAGTTATCCCCCCCCCCACACACACACACACACCTCGGCATGAACTCCGCTGTAAGCGACAGTCCGGCGATTTGTAACGTGGTCTTGGTCGGACTGATTTTACAGCAGGTAGTTTTTGGTGGAGTTACGGCCCGAGGCGGGGGTAAACTACGGGGGTTTTGTTGCTTTAGGGCCTGGAGGTCCGAGATGAAAAAATGTGGCAAAATAAATCGTGTGACTAGAGAGAGAGAGAGAGAGAGAGAGAGAGAGATAAAGGATAGAGGAAGTCATTTTTTTGTATAACAAGGTGAGAAAAAAACAACTTTTATTCTCATTCTTAAGTGACCAACTGAAGCATTTAAAAAACACAGTTAAAAATAAATTTACAAAAATCCCCCATGGTCAAAATCAATTTATTTGAACCAGTTCCTGCCCGGATATGGGCCAGAAGTGGCCCCTGGGCCACAGGTTTGTTGCCCCCTAAAGAAACCTGAAGCTGATTCTCAACATCATTTAGGTGCAGACGCCATGGCTGTTTTTTTTTTCTATGACCACTGATGATTTATAGTATTAATTCAAACCCCTATTTCAACTGTTTACTAAAACATTTACATTTTGATAACACTAGAGGTCGGCATTGTGCTTCTCTCTTTCTCCCTCTCTTTCTCCCTCTCTTCCTTCCTTTCTTCCTTCCTTCCTTCCTTCCTTCCTTCCTTCCTTCCTTCCTTCCTTCCTCACTCACTCACTCCCTCCCTTCTTTCCTTTCTTCCTTCCTTCCTCCCTGGTGCTCAGTTATATTTCACTCCTGTTAGATGTCACTTTGTCCTTGTACAAACTACAGACGACTGAGGAGGAGGAGGAGGAGAAGGAGGAGGAGGAGTGTTCAGGACATTTTCACCTGCTTCTGTTTTCAGAGTTAAGACTTGTTTGGATACAGAGTCAGGTTAATGTATGATAAGTTATGATGAGTGAAGGATACAGTTAGGGGGCAGCAGAGAGTCCAGTCTCTACTGTGTCAGTGAGTGTCCTCGCACTGACAGAAATACGGTCCATGTCTGTGTGTGTGTGTGTGTACAGTGACTCATTGCACAGTGGCAGCCTCAGATCTGTCACACTGGGTTTGCTCTATTTAAAACTATACTGATCCTTTACCCCCCCTCACTCCTCTCCCCCCGCCCCCACTCTCCTCTCTCTCCCAGACTTTCATCTTCACTGATATGAAGGATGAAGACTTGAGTTCACAAGGTGAGCAGCAGCGTGGAATTCTCTGCAGATTTTTAACGTCGCATTAACGAAGCAGAACAGTCTCAGATCGATCAACTCTGTGCAGGCTACAACACGGTGGTGACGGGTTGCCAGTCCGATCACAGCCAGCAGGCTCTGTCCTGCAAGATGTCTGCAGAGTACGACGGCTTCATGGCCTCAGACAAGAGGTGAGACTGAGAAAAGTCCAAGTATGAATCTGCCCACGCTGCAGTTTGACATGCTGTTAGGTTTTTACCATCACCGCGGGAGGCTGCGGGTATTAAAAGTGTTTAAAGGTATAGTCCGACAAAAATGTTTCTTAATAAAGAAATATAAAATAATGTCATACTGGGATTTTACCCTCTGTCTGGATTTTCTCTTTTTTTCTCTCTCTTTTTTGCTCCACCTCTGTAGAGAAATATTTATCAGTGACAGCTAGTCCCAGCAGGTGGCAGCAATATGCAACTCTTAGAATTCAGACCTGCTGCTAGCCCAAGCCCAAAGAAAAAGAAGAAAAGTGCTCTGTGTTAGCACGGTTAGCTTGAAGGTGTGTTGAAGCTGCTTAACATCGACAGAGTTTATACAGAAAGAAGCAGAAAACGCAAACTGTTGACTTTTAGGTACAGAAAACGTGAAAAACAAACAAAAGAAAACATTATTTTAAGAAGTAGCAGCTCTGTGGAAAACAAAAGAAGAAATATATATATACATATATATATTCAGAGAGAGTATTGACTGTAACCAACAGATAACATGTTGATTATGATTTTGGAAACTCACTAACCAGACGACCTGGTTTCGTCGGTCTACGTGCAGAGAAACCAACATGAGATTCCTGCCTGTTCATGCCTGAAGCTGGAACAGCTGTTTTCACTCTCTTCCAAATCTCACTTTTCTATTTGGAGTGATGTGAGGAGTGAATCTGTTCTGGTTTGGAACCGTGCCTCGTTGTTCTGCTGCATTTCGATACCAGCTGCTTTGTCTTTTGGACCGGAATGTTGCAGCAACAGAGAGTTTGGACTGGAGAGAAACGCCGACGTCGTAACGGTCTGTCATCAAACCGCCTTAATCAGTCGCTGGATTAACGCACTGAAATTTCCATCATGTTGATGAATGTGGTTCCTGAGTTGGCAGTCGATTGCGACGCCTCCGGTCATTTAAGGCGGCCTGATTTTCAACGTTATGTTTACGTTAACTACGCTGATACAAGAAAGGTCAGGGACTGCAGAGAGAAATTAAAAAAAAAAAAAGTTTTTAAAACTCACAAACACTTTGACTAAATGTTCATGCAAAGGTTTAAAGATATTTCCTGGAGAAAACACAAGGTAACTTATCTTCAGTGAGTATTTTATCACAGATCAAGACAATGAGTTTTTGATAAATATTCCTCCAAAGCTGAGGTGAAGTCAAAAAAGTATTCTTTGGTGAATTCACCTTAATGAAACCCACGCACCTCAAAAAACCCATAAAAGATAATAGTGTGCAAGTTCATCAAAATAAATGACTTTTTCGTGACAACATCCGTGATTGTTGCTCGAAAAAAAAGGTCTGTAATTTATCATTTATGTATAAACTGTATATATATATAAATATGTTAGGGTTTAATTTAACCTGCACTTTTGTTCTTTGTTCTTTAAGTTGGTTTTGTCACGTGGACGACGATAACTACGTGAACCCCGAGGCCTT
The DNA here is from genome assembly GCF_000523025.1 of Cynoglossus semilaevis. Classification (NCBI taxonomy): domain Eukaryota; kingdom Metazoa; phylum Chordata; class Actinopteri; order Pleuronectiformes; family Cynoglossidae; genus Cynoglossus; species Cynoglossus semilaevis. Next base: position 4,063,974 of record NC_024315.1, on the reverse strand, counting down.
ACTCTCCGTGCTCTCAGCCTTCCCCCAGGGAGAAGACATCTACGTGGGTAAACCAAGTCTGGACAGACCAATCACAGGTCACGAACTTCTGGACAACAATACAACGGTAACTACAGCAGGGGTCGCCAAAGATTCATAACTCTAAGACTAATCAGCGCTAACATGATAGCTACCGTGGGGTTAGCTCGCTCAGTCTTTACGCATCCATCTGCTGCTGACTTTTGCACCGGTGACAAACACGGCACTACTTAAAATCTTAGTGACAAATTAAAGGAAACAAACGTCAAACACGGACCAGAAAGCGGGAGCTGCAGGGATTCTTGGCAGTTCCAGCCAAACCTCCTCAGACTGGGCAGCTGCACAGCTTCACTTTGTTACACAGAAATGTGTTTCACAAAATCCTGCTCTGTGCTGGTACTTAACAAGTGAAATGTGTCAATTTTTATGTTAAGGGAAAAAAACACGGCCTCAGCGTTTCCTCTGAGGTGAAACAGCATTTTCACCACAGCAGTCTGTAACTCCCCTGAAACCCGGGCTGAATTTAATTTACGTGGACAGATAACTTCCAAAGGCAGGGTGACCCCTCGGAGATACATTACTGTCTTTGGATGTGACTCTACACATTTAGCCTTTTTTTTCTTCTTCCTCTAGCTTTACTGTCTTCAAAGCTGTTTTTTTATTCCCTTTATCTTGAACTAGAATTCTCTCCCTCTCTCTTTATCCTCCTCCTTCCATCACACATCGTTGTCGTCAATCACTGACAGGTACCAGTGGATTCCGTCCATGTTTTTCCATGTTTTTCCTTTCCCGTGTGTGTTCTCTCAAAAAGAGAATCCGAGTCCAAATCGCCCGAGGCCCCCTGCTGTCATGTCGCGTTATGACAATCACAGTTTTCCATTTCCCTTCTCTACAGGCAGATGATCAACACTTCAACATCTGGTACAGTTTTAAACCCCCGGTGTTTTATTTATGTTGGCTAAGGGCTACCACCAGGGGGCCCGGGTACGTAACGCAACTTAGCATTAAATGTCTGGAACACAGACAGCAACGGTGTTGAGGAGTTAGTGACGCGGTGGAACTGGATCCAAGCCCTGGTTCTACTGTGTGGCCTTGATAGAAATGAAATGAAACGACTCTCGAGTTTTAGCTCGACGTGTTTCGACAGTGAGCTCCGTTCTTCCTCAGCAGAAGAATGGATGGACGGATGGTTAAATGGACGGATGGTAGAATAGATGGACGGATGTGTTTTTGTCCTCGGGGGACGTATTAGCTCCGAAGCTCCGAAGGATCAATCAGTGATTAGTTTCTGGCTGGAATATTGATTAGTGGTAAAATTCATACACAGACACACAATGAGGACGATCCTCCAGGGGAAGGAAGGCTGTCAAACTGCAGGAGGTCGATAGTTTGTTTAAGGAACACACATGCAGCTGCTACAGTGTGTGTGTGTGTGTGTGTGTGTGTTATTTGGCTCACATGCTTAACAGCAGGATTAATGCACTCGTTTATTCAAATTGCATCATAATTCCAGCAGGCTCAGTGAAAAGCACATCACCCTCTCCCTCCCTCCCTCACTCCCTCTTTCTCCACTTCCCTCTCCCTCTCTTTTCCTTTCTACCTCGCTCCTCTCCTCTTTCCTTGAAGTAAATGACTCCCTCCGTCTCCCCCGCGCCACATTCTGTGCACTGATTGCACCCATTTACACTGAAAAATAGATCCTTATTTATCTTTGCTTCCTAACTCCTTCTCCCGCTCGCTCTCTCTCTCTCTCTCTCTCTCTCTCTCTCTCTTCACACTCCCATTTTCCGATTCGTCTCCCTCTTCCACTTCTCTCTTCTCGGGCTTTTTCAAACATTTCCACCTCTCCCTTAGGTCATACGTGTGATGGAGGAAACAAAAAGCAAATGTGCTGCTCCCTGTCTCCCCCCTTTCCCCCCCACCCCCCCCCCCTCCTCTCTTTTGGCTGCCTATCTTCTTTGATTTCCTGTCACCATTGTGAAGCCGAGAGGAAGAAGAAAAGAGAGCAGAAAAAGGAGGAGACGCCACAATAAAACAAAATGGGAAAATAATTCACAGGAAAGGAAATTAAAAGACGAAAAAAGAAAAAAAAGATGTCAAGGAATGAAAGGAGGGATGAGAGAAACGGGGAAATAGATGGTAAGAAAGGAGTGGAGTCCAGGAAGGTAAACATGGACAGACAGGGGAAAGGAAAGATTCGATTGATTCTTACACAGCTCAAATAGGAAAGAAGAAGAAAGAGAAGAAAAGAGAAGAAATTGAATGGACGTAAAGGAAAGAAGCAAAGAGGAAAAAAGAAAGGATTGTAAGAAACACAGAGAAAAAAAAAGACAGGAAAAAGTAGGAAAAAAAGTAAAGTGACTAAAAGGAAAGGCAGGAGATCAAATCAAAATTAAAAAGTTATCAAACTAGAAGTTAGGAAAATAATAATAATAATAATAATAATGATGATGATGATTTAAGGAGAATGAACCAGACTGGAACCACTGATGACATTTTTTTTTCAGTATTTCCCTGTAGATAGATAACAATAAACCTCTAAAGGACTCAACAAGTGAAGGTCAGATGCTCGTTTGCTGAAGAGTCATGCTGATGTGTGTGTGTGTGTCTTTGTGTGTGTGTGCAGAGGGAGGTCCACTTCTGGTTCGCCACAGGAGGAGCAGGTTTCTGTCTGAGTCGACCACTGGCGGAAAAAATGTCTCCATGGGCCAGGTATCTGTCACTGACTCTGAGTCTGTGAACATGAGTATAAACATGACAAACACAAGACCATAAAAACTGAAAAAAAAAAAAAGTCTGAAAATGTGTGAAAAAAAGGAGTAAAAAAGAAACTCTAAAAGTTACGATTATTTCAAATGAACTGGTTCAAGTCCCGTCTCAAAAATTAATCCAAATATTATTGAGTGTGAACATTCAATCGAGGGCAGAGTCGAAGCAGTATCTGCACCTGATTGGATCAAGTCATGCTTCGAACATTGGAAAAATGTCTTCTAGATTTACAGCCATAACACTGGGGACATGGAAATAATGAGGTTTTTTTTTTCTCTAAAGATTTGACCCAAAAATCTCACTGACAGCAGCTTTAACGGCTGCTGTAAAATATGATGCAGTTTTCTGCCAGTGTTTAGTTAATACTGCGGCTGAAGAGCTGAGACAAATAGCCGCCCACTGTGCCGGGGCCGGAGGAGGCAGAATCAATACCAAAATTTACAGTGTCCTTTGGAAAAGGTCAGCATTAAAAGGACAGAGAAATAAATAAAGAAAAACTTCATGCCAATACCCATTCTGGGATAAACAGTGACAACAGTTTTACTCCCTCGGCCAAAACACGAGAAAGTGAAGCCCGGAAAACAAAAACTAGAGACTAACGACCAACACTGCAACATCACCATCAACCAATCAGGAGAGAGACTGAAATGTAGCATCATGATGGAAACAAACGTTGAAGACAATGCTAAATATACTGGCAGGAATTGAAGAAAGACACTCACAAAGATCTTCTTCAACAGTTCTGATAATGTTTTTTTGTTTAGTTTTCATAGCCCTCTGCTGCCACCTAGCAGAAGAGTATTTAATTGTTCTGCCTTTCATGCTTTGACGAGCAAAGGAAAATGTTACGAAATAAATAAAAATTTCAGCTCAATTAAATGAAATTGGATAATTTTCCACTGCGTTATTCACATCAATTGACGTACGCTTGTTGTTGCTTCAAAACACATTTACACACGGCGTAGGAAAATATTTTCGTTTGCCTCATGTTTAAAGAAATGTCCAGCATGTTTGGGCAGGTCAGTAAGTAGACATACGACTGACAAGCTAACTGACACAATGTTCAAATGCGTTGTGACGAACCGCGGGTTGAGAACGACTGACTGATTAATCGTGATTAATTGCGATATAATCCAATAGTTACCCTGTGGTTAATGAGATTAAAAATCTTAATCATTTGACACCTCTACTCAAAATAATCACTGAAAGCCCTCAGCCCCTGCTGGCCAGCAGTGGTACTGCATTTATTTACATGGCCATTTCTGGAAAATATAAATATGAAAATAAAATATTTATAGTTGTTTATAAACGCTATCTTGCAGCGGCACCAGGTTTGAGCAGACGTCAGCCATCATCCGTCTCCCCGATGACTGCACGGTGGGCTTTATCGTGGAGAAGAGGCTGGGCATCTCCATGGTCCACTGTCCGTTGTTCCACTCCCACCTGGAGAACCTGCTGCTCATTAATCACAGAAGCATCCCGTATCAGGTAGCGACACACACACACACACATACGTACAGCAGATAGCTGCTGATTCATCTCTTATCTGAGTGTGTGTGTGTGTTTGCTCGGCTGCAGTTGACACTGAGCTACGGTATGTTCGAGAACAAGATGAACAGCATCGAGGTGAAAGGAAGCTTCTCTAAAGAGGACGACCCCTCCAGGTTGGTTGTGTCACTCCGGGGCGTACCTCCTGAGTGTGTGCGTGTGCCGCACGGCCACTGACACGGGGCTCCTGCAGGGCATTTATATTCATAGCGCAGGCCCTTCTGCTCTGAGAGATCCATGAACCCGGCAGCAGCATCACTATCTGACCGTCTGAGGAAAAGAAATGTCTCAAAGATCCAGACATTTCCTACTGCTTCCTCTTTTTTTTCTTCATATATTCAATAAAACAGTAAAGTATTTTTCAAGGGCAACATTAGATTAGAAACACGTTTATTTATTTCTAAGACGGAGCGACAGTAGAGCTGTTCCTCCTATTGTCCAACAAACAAACTAGTTCTCAATCTCAACCGCCGCGTCTTGATTTTTCATCACATTCATCTTCCCAGTATCCTCAGTCCAACACTCCCCAGCGGGGGGGTATTGTCTGTAGCCATTTATTACACTGCTACAGTCGATAATTTCACAACATGGTCTTTTTAGCCACTAAAAGACCCAAATAAAGACATTTACAGTCACGATCTGACTGATTTATGACTAGGAAGTCAAAACCCAAGAATCAGAAAGTTGAAAAAAATAATAATTTTGAGATTTTTCTGTGCAACTCATTTTAGGAAATAATAATAATACAGAATGGATCAAAATAATTAAATGAATATCCTGTTTACACAGACAGTCTGAAGATAATGACCAGGGTGGTTTGAGCTGACAGGAATATCTCTGAGTAACTCCTAAACCGAGGTACAAAGACAAAGTACAAATCTAAATATGCAGCGTTTGGAACTCTGAAGTAGACGAGCTACAGAACCTGGAAACCACGATTGTCACTTGTAACTTTTGGTGAAAACCAAGAGATGGCGCCCCCTGTTGATAATGATCCAAACATGACTTGCAGTAAAAAGCTCAAACTCAAACAGCGCTCGACTGTGAAGTTTGTAGATTCGCCGCAAAACTAACAGAGAAGTCACTCCGTCATTGTCTCCATGAGACGAGGGGAAAAGGACAAAGGCGTCCAGCGCTCAGCCGAGATAATCAGCGGTCCTTTAATCACCGCTTTGGTGTCAGTCTGGACATAATCATCAGACGTCCATTCTTCGCCGCTTTAGAATATTTCACATTCACTCTCGAGCTGTTTTCACTCATGGAATTAAACGGCCCAGTTGAAAGTTAGACCGCGTTTGGAACGTGTGATACGGAAGACGTTTCTTCTTGAGTTTATAAGAAGTGTTTGTTGTCTCATGGTTCAAAACCTCAACTTTTCCTCAGAAAACTTTTAATTACTAAAGTTAAAATGGTTTGTATTCAATGCAGTATGCCAACAAATATTATAGTACTATTGTGTGTAACGTGTATTCGTCTGTGTGTACTGCAGGTTTAAGACCGTCCACTGCCTGTTGTATCCCTTCACCAGCTGGTGTCCGTGAGCCACTCCACTCCGACACAGTACGACTGCTGGACCCTGGGCTGGATGAAGTACTTCCAGTCAAAGAATTCAGGGTATTTCAATGACAAAAAAAAATACTTCAACTGTGTTTGGACCAGACGAGGAAACACGATGTACGGAACACACATTTGGAAAACTTGGAATTTGGAAAATTCCAAAACAACACAGCGTTACTGTCTTCTTCAACAGAGCGGCCAAGACCTCGTGGATCATCTGTCTTAGTCGGACTAACTTCTCAATTATAAATAGAGCAGTGATAGTTTTAATTATATCCCTGAGTCGGCGCGTCTGTCGCTCATTCATTTAAAGTCGACATCAGTGAGTTGACCTTGTGTATAAAAACTGTTGACCTTGAAGGTCAGAAAGAGAAAAGACTGAAGTTTGAATGATTTAAATTTCCTCCATCAACGAGGCACTTAAGATGAAAATCTTTGGGTTTGGGGAAAAAAAAATAAAAGAACTTTTTTGGAATTTAACACAAATATTTTACATTTTGATTTATTTACTGTAAATTGGATTTGATTCATTTTCACTTCACATCACTTTGGAATAGTTGACAGTGAAAAGAAAATCTAGAACGGAGTTGATGAATGTATTTATTTGGAATCATTGACTGGATGTGTGCGTGGTCTTTTGTGGG
>NC_024315.1:4050912-4057408 GCF_000523025.1 Cynoglossus semilaevis | reverse complement strand
TGCAGTGAACCACTCTGACATCTCCTCTCTCCCCACCCCAACCCTCCGTCCTCCCTCTCTGGCCTTCCTCATCCTCTACCTTTGTCCCTCCATCTGCCCCCTCCCTCCTCCTCCTCCTGTTTACTCAGTTTTAAACAGCTTTGTCTGTTCCTGTGCAGGAATAACATTAACTTCCTCCTTTGTCTAAAAACACGCCGCAAACGCAGAAACAGATTCAGAGCAGGATTATTCACGACGCGGTGACATGAACGCCATCAGGAATCAGGGGCGGAGACCAAGGGCCGCGTACCTGCCGAGATGACACGGCGCCGCCGACAGCTCTCCGCTCTCAGCGTGAATGGAGACGTGATGAATACCGATACGCTGTTGAACACGCCTCAGGCTGACCTTGTGTGAAGTGGACGGGAAGTGGTTGTGAATGTGAAAGAATGGCCGCGTGTGGAGTTGGAAAATGAGCTGAAAATGTACAACACGTAAAAAAAATTAAGGTACTGTATATGAAAAGGTGGTACTAACAGTATATACTTTCAGAGTAATTCGTGTTTAATGAACAAAAGGTGTGATTTTAAACATTTTGTGCAAAAATTAGCTTTGGAAAGTCTTCGGGGTATTTCAAGGGTTCACAAACTGTGGTAAAAAAATAGCATTTGCACCAAGACACTGTAACCCAGACAATGGCACCCCCTGCAGGGGAGTCACTATATTTTATAATTAGTTAGGAATTAGGAAAATTAATTGAGAAAATAAGGCAAAATTTTAAGATACTTTTTTATTCTCTGAAAAAAAGGCTGATATTTATTATGAGAAATAAATTGCTTCCAAAAAAAAATTACATTTTTGATGACTCATAATTATGAGAAATAAAAAAAATTACATTTTTGATGACTCATACACTTCAAAGATTTTTCATTAAAAAGTAATTTTTGATTACTGTTAACCTTTAAGGTTATTTAGCCGTTAAAAACCTATACCTAATATCTAAAAATACTATTTGGTATTTAGTTAATATATTCGTATTTAGCTGTTACAAATACCTAATATCTAAAATTACTATTTGGTATTTAGTTAATATATTCTAGACTTTGAACTTTTTTGATTTTGTAATAGTAGCACAAAGATAATGGACAGAAAAATAGAATAAGTTTAAGATAAAGATTGAAAAGTAAAAAAAATCCTCCTTGAAATATTGTTTAAACCTTTGGTCGACACCTCATTTGCGCTGGTTTCCAGTGTGGAAACCACAGACTCTCAGGGGTCGTCGGACCCCGTTCTCACTCCCATGTTCAGATGAATGGAAAAGCTCCATTAGCTCCAATACATGTCTACTGTAGATCCAATAATACCAGTGCAGAGCCAGAAGCACCTCGGCAGGCAGGCACTAATGAGTAGAATTTGATTTGGTCGGCCATGAGCAGCCAGCGGAGGGCGACGAAGGCAGGAATGATACGCTCCTCAATTAGATTTTCACAGTAGGAAGGAAACCACCTTGAAAAAGTCAATTAATATCAAAAAGTTTGAAAAATCTTCAAACGGCGTGTGAAGCTTCAAAGGCCAAACTTAGCAGAGATCTTATCAGAGGATCGGCAGATAATTAGTTTCTCCTGATTTCATCGAGATTTGACTGAAGAGCAAGAAGAATTTAAGGATTGAGGGATTTAATGTGAAATGATTTTATTGGCCGTTGGTTTCGACCTGAAGAGCAACTCCAAGGTCAAAGTGGGAGGAGACTCCGAGAATGAGAGCGTGTCAATCAGACCTGATTGGAATTTGTAAGGAAGTGAAGACGTGACAGTGAGGAGGAGAAGGAGAGGAAGAGGACGGTGGATGGACACAGCAGGATGTTGATGTGCGGAGCAGGAACCTGTCAGGCTGACTGCTGATTGGACATGTGATTATGGAGACCCTCACCACCCACCAGGACACAGAAGATGACTTGAAAGGCCATGAGACACAGAATTACTGTACTGTCCCTTTAAAATGATTGTACTAAAAATCATGAGCAAAACAACTGCTTCGTCCTTCACTATAAAAACCTGAGCTACACACACATTTACACACACCCGTCAGGACTTTGTTGTTTGATTTTGACATTGAAATTTCTGATCCAACTAAACACTGGTAAAACAGAGTTTTTATCTGAATTTTACCCTTTTTTACACTTTTACTTTTTGTGTGTTCCAGTTGTCATGTTTTCTTTGGAACTGAAATGTCTGACACCCTATGACTGCAGCAGCAGCTGCAGCAGCAGCAGCAGTGAATGCAGCAGCAGCTGCAGCAGCAGCAGTGGGCTTCAAAAAATTATTCAGAAAATTCTCTTGCAAATTCAGTTGGAAAGGAGTAACTGAAGCATTTAATTGTGGCCAAAAGGAACAGAAGCAGAGGAGGAGACACCAAACCTACAACTGGTCGTCGCCAAAGAACTGAATCTACAAAAAACAGAAAAGACCAAATAAGAGAAGGACTCTGTGTCGGGTTTTAAAGACAATTTAAGAAAACAAGTTTTTGTTTCAGTAAGCAGATATTTATGGTTGCTTATCAAAAAACGAATCCAGTTGTCAAGATGCCTTTAAGGACTTCAGGAACTGCTGAGTTACACTGCAAAAGTAAAAAAGTCCAGGGACAAAAGTCGAGCTTTAAAGTCGAAGAAAAACAGAGAAAATAATCTAATGGTGAAAATAACAAAGATATTTCTCTGTAAGTCTAAAAACTTCCACCTGCAGAGCTTCCCTCAGAGAACCAGAGAAAAACCAGGTCAAAATCTTTGGCCTGGCCTACGGACTGAGCTCGAGTTTTGTTCAAATGTTTTTGGAGAAAGAAATAAAGAATAAAAAAATGCTCAAATAAAAACCCAACAATCTGATGAAGATAAATCTTGAGAGACGTAGAAAATCATACCACGCTTCAGTCAATAAATTCTGTCTTAGAACTTTTTGACCAACACTTTCTGTACATGCGTCGTATGAGCTAAGGGCACGACCGGTCTGGGTTAGAGACGATAATAATCCCGATGCCTCCTCCTCCTCCGCCGCGTCTGTTTGTGTCTGCTACGTTGAATATATACGACCTGAGCTGTCGGTGAGCAGGACGGAGTGTGGGCGCGGAGAAGCAGGTCAATTGGCAGCAGAGTGTAACAGCAGCTGCCAGAGAAATGCTCCCTGTCCTCTCTTCTGTCCATCACTTTAAATGGACAGGGCCTTGTAAAGGAGCCGTCAGGCAGGACGGATGCCGGAGCAGATTAAAATGATGGAAGAGGTGGCGCCGAGAGAAGAGGAGAGAGGAAGAAAAGGTCGGGAATTACAGATAACACTGTAATTTCCCGTTCCTAAAACAAGACTCACTTGGCAGAGTGAGAATTCCTCTAAATTAGTCATCGTCATCCATCAGATATTTGACAGTGGAGTAAATGTATCTGTGTGTTGAATTACGACAGCAGGTCTATTACCAGACGAACAGCTTCTTTTTTTTTTTGCCACTAAACTGCTGCACGAACACTCAATGACGTTAAAGTTATAATTTCCTGCCACTAAACCGCTGCACGAACACTCAATGACGTTAAAGCTAAACATTGATAGTCGTCTAGAGCCTAAACAACCAGACTTAAGGTTACGTAGCATCTCCAGACGCCTCCTCCAATTACTCCACATCTGTCTTCGTTGTATTTTCACTTCTTATTTTCATTTTTTTTCTGCCCACGACACCAGAAACTTCAGTTTGTTTGTTTATCTTTTATCTATTGTTTCTCTTTCATGACAGAAATCCTGACCCTCCTCACAGAGAGTGAAGGTCTCATCAGCCTTAGAGGAGTCGGGACTTTGGTGAGGGGGAAGTCTAAGAAGGGGTTGTTCAAATGTTCAAATACAAACCGCTCATCAGGTTAAGTTCACTGACCAGAAAGTGAGCAGAGCTTTGAAACTGAAATGTAATGGTTCGTCCCTCGAACCTGTTAACGTGATTTCATGTCCAATTAAGGTGTTATAGTATTTGGCGCCCCTGGATGGATGGATGCTTAGGATCTGCCTACACCAGGGGTGTCAAACATACGGCCCACAGGCCAAAACCGGCCCGCTTGGAGTGTCAATCTGGCCCAATTGATGAATTTTCAAGTTTCAATCTGGCCCAATTGATGAATTTTCAAAATTATATTTCATTAAATATGAAGATTTATTGAATGTAATTTTTTGCATTAAAACAGAGTGAAATTTATAGGTTTTTATCGTTTCTATGGTGGTCAGTAATGGAAGGAGAGTGTAGAACACCGAGGCACTGACTTTACTGTTAGCTGACTCCCATGAGCCTCAGCAGCTGTCAATAACGGATGATGGAGATGAAGCTGCCAGCTGCACGTAAAAGAGAAAGACCCCCGAGGAGATTAATGGGTGTAGTCAAAGAGGACATGAAGACGGGGGGGCAAGGGAGTGAGTGAATAAATGAGATGGAGGTGTGTGTGTGTGTGTGGGGGGGGTCAGGGAGGGAGGGGTTTGGAAGAGTGAGTAAACTTTAGACTATGTTGGATTAATATTAAACAACATGAGATTTCATTATTGCCAAAGTGCAGAATGTTTAAGGATTTCCTGAGATTTACGTCGGTGTCTATTTTTGTTCCTCACGATCGACTCTTCTTCGTCGTCTTCGTTGCTCGTATTGATGGAAATGTCAAATATTAGCGACTCAGCAGCTGGAGGGTTTGTTTAGGTGCCGCGTCAGCCTTTCCCACCTCTGTCTGTTTGTCTCTATCTCCCTGTTTCTCCTCAGGTTTCCATCTCTCTCTCTCTCTCACTTTTCCTAACTTGTGATTCCCATCACAACACTCTCACTCTGTCACCGAGATTTTCATTCAAGTTTTCTTTCATTTCAGCTGCAGTTGTTTTGATCCTTTTCATCTCTGCCAGACTGTTAGAAATAGAAAGACGTCGGGCGTTGATGTACCTGCCGGCCGCCAGCCGAGCTTGGACAAAAAAAAACAACAGAAACACATTTGATTTAACTTGCGTTTTTTTCAGGTGTCAACGTCGTAGTGAGTGTAGTGACAGCGACTGCGGTGAGATGTTTATCCTCCGTGTGATTTAAGTCACGATGAAGACACTCTCAGCTGCTCAGATGGCTGAGGAAGTGGGTCATTTCTGGCTGCGGCTGCCGGCGCTAATGTCTGCCTCGAGTAGCAAATCTGTAATGTTCTGACCCGGGTCTGACCTCTGTCTCGCATTAAATGGAACAAAATTGGACCAGTTCTGGCTCAGTTTAACTGCTTTTAAATAACAGGTGGTTATGTAGTGACAAACAAGTACTGACTACTGCAGTACTGACTACTGCAGTACTGCTAGAGTGGACCACCATCCAATCCTGACTTTTTACGACAGTGTGAACAGCAGCGATACGATTTCTCCAGACTCATTCCGGGCCTCGTTCTTTTGTGGTCGTAAATCTGATGTTCATCAAAACGACCTCAGAACAGGAGAGTAAAAATTTTCACTCACTCCCTGGATGTGAGATGGTGACAGGGAGGCTGACAGTGAGATTTAGGGGGAGAAAAGTCGGACAGCGGTCTGGAGCAGCGTCGGCCACACTGATGGCACGGAGAGAGAAAAGTGACCGACAACGATTCCACAACAACTGCCATATTTGAAGACTCTTCACTTGTCTTATGTAAACTACGATGTAAACAACAACGGAAACAAAATTGGATCTCATGAAAAAAAGAAAGAAATCGTCATTAAGCAACAAGACTAACAGATTCAAGCAGTGGTGTCAAACATAAGGCCCGCAGGCCAATCATTAAGCAACAAGACTGACAGATTCAAGCAGGGGTGTCAAACATCAGGTCCGTGGACCAAAACCAGCCCGCTAGGGGGTTCAATACGGCCCACTTGATTGAATGTTGAAAGTGATGTTTTGTTATTGTTTATACTTATGCTTATTTGCATGAAAACAAAGGTGGAAAAAACATGGACTTATTGTTATTTACAGGTGATTCTGTTATGATTGTACTGGTCCGACCAGAATCTATATTTCACATTAATTGCTGTCTATTATTTCATCAAAGTGCCAACATCCTCGTCCCCTCCTCCTCATCATGTGACGTAGCCGTGCTACGCTAGGCTACGGTACGGAGTGATAGCGTGATGGAGAGAAAAAGAGAGCACGGCGTGGACACATTTTTACACAGGGGTCACAGGGCAATCACAGCTGGGGCAACAATTCAAATCCACACCAACCCTTTAGAAGAGAAATAACTCCCACCTCTCCAGTGTCTCCTGCACAGAGGTCATAGGTCAGCGGGAGTCCATCACATCCTCGCAGAAGATTTCAAGGCGAAATGTGATGTGTAAAAAAACAACAACAAAAAAAAAAAAACGTTTGCTGGTGCAGTGACTGAATGTGTACCAGATTTTTGATGTTACTCGGTAATAATTACAGGTTTCATTTGGTGCAAAAACGCTGCAGCTAAAATAAAGAAAATGTCCATTGTTTGTGCTGTATTTTGGTGGATGTTACAACA
>NC_024315.1:4046566-4050823 GCF_000523025.1 Cynoglossus semilaevis | reverse complement strand
TCTCTCTCTCTCTCTCTCTCTCTCTCTCTCTCTCTCTCTCTCACACACACACACACACACACACACTAGAATTTGTGCTTTGTGGGTTCTTCTCAGATTGACGAAATACATTTCCAGACTCCTTGCCCTAACATGGAACATCCTAAATATATACAGTACCATCCTACACCTTGTCTGAAACCCCAGTCTAATCCTGGGCATGAGACTGGACTGAAGAGGGAGTTTACACACCTGGTTTACAGGAGAAACTTCTAATAAGAAGAAGAAGAAGAAGAAGAATTGAGTGCCTCATTTGTCCCACAATGGGGAAATTTGCAGTAAGTTTTTTAACCCGACAGAGGCTGCCACAGGAGGCGCCGTTAGGGGCAGTGGTGGCTTAGTGGATAAAGAAGCAGCCGTGGGTTGGAAGGTCGCACGTCCAAGTCCACCAACTGTCAAGTTGCCACAGAGATGCAGTGAGCTTCTGTGGAAAAACAACTGAAAACAGACCAAAGATTTAGATTTCCCTCAACTAAAAACAGACCAAAGATTTAGATTTCCCCCCTATTTTAGAGACCAGACACCGTCAGAAAACTCTGCTGCGTTGGTTCATTTCTGCTCTTAGCGACAATCCACATCTTAAATCACACACATAAATCTGAAAATAAGAAAAACTGGACTTATTTCAGTAGCTACTTTGGGAATGCGTCTTCCAAATCCATCTTTTTGCACATCATTCACTGCAGAATAAGAAGGTATTCTTTTCATCTTTTTCAACTTTTTTGGTTCACCAGAGATGCACATCGTCTTCATAATCAGGATGTGAAGCTAACATGTCTGTGCCCGGCTCAGAATTGTGAAAGGACGGGAGCTCTTTCAGACCTCCGTCAGGGCAGTAATTATTGCCAAGATGCAAAGAAACTCCACCGAGGAGGAGGCAGATCAGGAGGAGAAGGGGAGCATGGTGAGGTGGAAGGAAGGAGGGAGGTGGGATTGGAGAAATGGGAGTCCATGAGACAGATGGCCTGGGGCTTAGGGATGATACACCCTTCCCATCATGAGAGCACCAGAGAGCAAAAAGCTCCAGCTGTGAGCTGCACCCCAGCGTACCGCCAGCAACCACAGAGAGGCAGCAGCCTGCCAACAAACAGCCACTAATGAAGGGTGAAGGCTGAACTACAGACAGAGGGCACGTCGAAGACAGAAGACGGCGGAGCACAAATGAGGTTGGTCGGTATTATGGTCTGCCTTACCAAACAGTCACGGTGAGTTCTTCTCCAATCTCTGAACTGGTGAGAACCAGAGGATGATCACCAGTGACAGGAGGGAAATGGAGGAAGTGGGTCTGAGGAAGGCGGCAGGTTGGTGACTGACAGAAGACGATTCATGCAGAACAGCGGCAGGAAAAAAAAGAAAAAAGAAACCAAGATGGAGGAATTCAGGAAAAAAAAACACTGAGGCAGGAGAAAGAAACCAGGTTTGACCACAACGGTACAAATTAAAAGATTACCAAAAAACGAATGGAAATCTGAGAACGAGCACCGGTGTCAGGAGGGCAATGGACAAGAAAAATGATGCCCACTTTGCAGGTAAGGGTGAGGCTGTTGGTACCATCCAGTGGAGGTACACTCTGACGTGACGTCAGTGGTCTGTGAGCAGACTCTGTGACAACAGGAGCACGAGCATCAGAAGTTCTGAGGCGTCAGCTTTTTATCTTTACATTCAAAATTCTCTCGATGGTTAACCTTTAGCTTCAACCTGCAGATCAAACCCATGTCAAGGGTTCAGGTCAGGGGTTCCCAAACAGCATTAGATTCTGGTCAGGGACCCACTTTACAAACCCACAGACAATGACTACAAAATACGTAAAGAAAAAACGTTTTTTTTACTATTGTTCTGCTCCTTCATTATTTTTCTTGTCAAAAACCCATCCATTTTGCGCTAGCTAGCTACATGCTAGGAGCACAGCAGCTTGAAAATAGACCAAAAACCATCAGGTCTACACAGATTATGACATCATCCTGCAGAAGTTGCAGGCACGTTGCCGGTACCATCGGAAACTCGAGAATCCGACGATACCGACAGTTTAGACCGACTGTATTTGCGACGTTGTGTAACCAGCGTAGACAACCGTCGAGCTTCTCTGAAGACCTCAGTGTGAGACAGTTAATGGTTTTCACCTGAATGAACTGGGACTAAACACTAGTTTCCTGAAGCAGCAGAGGTTTTTATAATGTTTTATAAGCATCGTTAAGACCGAGCCTGGTGTCAAACTGTGGTCCACTTCATTAAGGACGCTGCTGTGACACCTCAGGGCGTCTTAACGCAACATGACCAATAGGGCAATTTGCCTGAACCGTTAAAATTCCTACATTTTTCTGTGGCATTCTGTACAACAACTGCAACAGTTCCCACGTGGGCAACAGAGCGGTGGAAAAGAAATGTTTCTTCAGTGAAACACTCACTCACAGCTCACGAGTCCAACTGTGTTGTTTTCTCTCCAATTTGTACCTGGTGCAGCAGCTCCCGTCCGACAGACGGCCTTCCTACGGCTACTGTTAGCATGACGTGCCAATCTGGCCTCTGGTTTCCAGGAGAAAAACGGCGGAGATGGGTCAAGCTACTTTTCTCCTGTCTGTGTGTGTGTGTGTATGTGTACGTGCGTACGTTTTGGTGAGTGAAATGTGTGTGTGAAATGTGTTCGGTGAGTGAAATGTGTGTGTGAAATGTGTGTTTACCCCATACTGTACGTGAGCTCCCCAGCCTCATTTGGCACTAAGAGCCAGAGTGAGATTTCAACAACCGAGCCAATTTCGGATTCCACTTTGGCTCAGAGTAAAAACCACCAGCAGCAGGGATGGAAACACACACACACACACACACATATATATCTAAAAGCCTCTACACAAAATCAGGTCTGGATTTTCAGGATTAGCCCCCAAACTCGAGCTCCACTCAGGCAGCTTGTGCCTGAGTGGAGCTCGAACTCGAGTCTTCATGTCACTTCAGGTCAGTTCATCCAGCTGCCGTCGTGTTATTATCTTGGCCTTGTAGCGTCGTTGTACGGCACATATTTTCTAACCGTCACACTGTATAAGTGCTCATGGGTTTGTACCCGACCACCGGGCCACGGGCTCCGCTGCAATTGAGCTTACAAGATCGTCGGTTCAAATCCCAGCCCATGGGAAGCTGTTGTGTCTGGACCAGCCCAGCTGTCACATGTCTGTCTGTCCACTGACGCCAACCTTAACTTTTATTTTGGTAGGACAGATCATTGTTTCCCAAAGACTGGGTCACGACCCTCAGGTAGGTCACAAGAGATTTTTTTTTTTTTTTTTTTGGGTCGTCTCGCATCATGTTTCCCAGGAGTTTACAAATATTTTTGTATAGTTTTGAAGTTTACTAATATCTATTGACTTGGGTGGAAAAAAAAAGGTTTGGGAAACTGGGATAGATGATGAGAACAGATAAAACCAAGTTTATGGTGTTCACATTCCAACATTTAAAATACATTTGGAATCATTTCTTTCTTTTGACCCGTTGGCGTCCCGACAGTTTCCACAAGTAATGACTTACTCTGTGAAATCCTGACTCACATCCGTCTGGAGCTACAGCTGTGTTTGATTGACTACAGAGAAGGTGATTGGTCGGATTCAGTACAGACGGACTCTGGTGACGGCACAGACACTGAGGGTGATCCACAGTTTGGAACCGACGACCGGTGAGCCGTGAAAGAATTATCTGAGATGTCGACAACAAAACCTATTTTTCTCAACAGCCTCCACTTATCTCAGCACCATCTGTTCCCAGAACCTGAAAGTCACCCCGCTGACAGTGAACCAGTGCTTATTTGATGTAATTAAACAAAAGAAAGCTTTTCTGGAGAGAGATTTGTTTTTTATATATTTTTGTATTTTAAAAGCAACCTAGAAAATCTGAAAGCACCCTGACGCCATGTTTTTTTTTTACTGTCTAATCATTTGGGATATATACACATACATATACACATACATATATATGTCAACATGTCTATATATATTGTATATTTGTGTTTCACTGTAGTGAGACTGATGGCATCACGTGTATCACCTGTATGGTGATATATTTCTACATACATACACACACAACCACATACATATATTTGTGATATATATATATATCACATATACATTATTTATAATATATAATATACATATATGAATGCATATGTTTTATATATATATATATATATATATATATATATATACATATATGTGTGCTTGGACCATACAGGTGACA
>NC_024315.1:4037869-4045188 GCF_000523025.1 Cynoglossus semilaevis | reverse complement strand
GTGTATTCCTAAGTTGAACTTTGTTTTTAATCATCTCCGCACACACTTCAGTCAAGAACCTCGCTGTCATCGTTTAATTATCAGCTAATTTCACTGTCACTTGTTAAAATGTCAAGACACAGAAATAATGGTTTACTGTGATCAGAGAATCTGCACTTAATCTGCCCCCGCCTCGGAACTGAGCTGTTCAATCAGGGAACCATTTTTGCGTTCGTATGAAATATTGAAATTTCAATAAAAGTTCCGAAAGGGAAACCTAAAGGCATGCACAAACACACACACACACACACACACACACACAGCACGTTGCTTTGCATTTCATTAGGTCTATTTTTCTTACTTCCCCACTCTGCTCTAATCTGTCTTGACATTTTTCCATTTTCCCATTGGCACATATTTCGCAGCGCTCCCACAGATGGCAGCCTCATCATGGACCAGCCGCCGATTCCTCTACCGACGTTCTGCAGTTTGCTCACATCGCCGTTGCTGAAGCAACAGCGCATCTGGCTCTGCCGTCTGCACGCCTGTGGGAAAAGGTTCTGAGGTTTGCCCCGAGATGACTAATGGAGTTGAGGGTCAGACAGGTCCTCGGCCGCCCTGCCCACCTGCCTGCCTGCTCTGTTTACAGACACTCTATTAAGGAGCTGCTACGTTTCCTTCAAAGAAGGAATTGTATCTTCCGGAAGCTTCCTAACACAAAACTCTACTCAGAAAAAAAACAAAAAACAATATGCTGCCATATGTGAGAGGCAATAAGGTTTACTGCCCCTAAGTCACAATAATATATTGTACGCTGTGGTCTGTGTGGTTGTATATCAAAACCAATAACACAATGTGATTACACTTATTGTGGAGTCTTAACTTTGTGTTGGACCCAAAACTTCTCAAAAAAAATAAATAAATAAATAAAAAAAAAACTGCAGATGTTGGAAACAACTCCATACAATCAAATATATCCAGTAAATATGTGAAGTATCGCACTTTTTGATGGACCAGGACACTCGCTGTCAGTGACGTTACCATCGACAAACCCTAAAACCAAACTGTGAAATTGTATTTTATATTTCACGACAAAAAAACAAACTGTGAAATTGTATTTTATATTTCATAAAAATTCTAAGATTATGCACTAGACTCTACAAACAATTCCATATCCAGGTCAAAGAAGCACCGTGCTGCAGGTGGGATCCTGCAGAGAGAGGGAAGCCCAGTGCATTGTGGTCCGTGAATCAGAATCACGACTGGACAGACGGCTCTGCCGCCGCGATGCCAACACAGATGCATCACGTGCGTCCTAAAACCTGCAGCAACAGAAAATGACTCCGCGGAAAACAAATGTGCGCATCGTAAAAATGTCCCCAACTTTGGAACAAATTATAGAGACGCCTTAAAATGAGCTGCAGCAGCAGATGTCGGAGCAAAGTCTGAGGAAAGTGCAGCAGGATGATTAGTGGCCTGAGCCTAATCCGTGGGAACGAGCGCGATCAAATTTCAGTGCTCCAACACTTCTGTTCGTGTCTCAGTTTTAGATAAAGTTTAGTTTTTTAAGAGCTGCTATATTTTCACTGAATGTAAAGTAAGTGCAGCGGAAATACGGCTGCTCACGGCAACAAAACAACAACGTAAGTGACTTCACAAATCTGATCTGGATTTGTAGCTCAGGAAAACCAAGAGCTCCTGCTCTGCTGCGTCTCCGTTTGGTGATTTGATTCTATATTTCAGATGTCAATCTCAACCAGCAATCTCCAAGATACCGTTAAGTATTTCTTTTAAACTTCATAGAAAACAAAAATAGGATTTTAACACCAGACTTCTGCAGAGTGTGGATGTCATATCTGATATATTAAACTTCAGTTTTTAGCCAGAAGTAATTTTTACAGAACAGTAACTAAATAATGATTCAGTAATAAAAAATTCATTTATTAATTCATTTAATGGACTGGTTTAAATGCGTGTCCAGGAAGTGGACCAGGACTCTGACGTCTCTCTGACAGCTTGGGTAAATAAACACGACATATTTTCATCAACGACTGTCTGTAACGAAGCTGTGACGCAGCATGGAACCGTCGACTTTAAAAGTACCAGACGTCAATGTTTCCACGCAGGGTGAAGTGTCTCCACGTCTGTGGATCTCCACTCACAGGTGAACGTTCTCTCATCAGTCCCACACGAGGCCAGTGATGTGAAATCAGCTGACCACTAATCTGGGGCCGAGAGACAGCAGAAAGAAGCGAGTTTGTCTTGGCTCGGCTCGTCTCGCCTCGCTGCTGTTACCATGACAATGGCCCCAACCTGAGAGAGGAGCTCTTGAGATTCTTCTTGTATTCTTCGTTTTTTTTTTTCCTCTCTCTCCTTTCCTTGCTTCTTCCCTCCAATTTGTCTCTCCGAGACACGCCCCTCCTTTTCACCTCCCTAATCTCTCACACGCCGCTAGCCTCTCACCCACTCCCCTTCATTTCACCATTTCCTCCTGTCAACCTTTTTAATTCTTATTCTTTTTCTATGAAATACCACCGTCTCATCCTCCATCTCTACTCATCCTCCCTCCCCCTCCTCTTCTCCTCCCCAGCCCTCAGTCTCCCCGTGATCCCTGACTTTTAAATCAAATTTGAAATGTTCCTTTATTGACATAACCATAATTGACTACAGTACTGGTGAAGTAGATCGTACAACATTTACACAAGGTTTTTTTTTTTTTCTTTTTCCTCGGCACTGACTGACTATTGTTTCCCATCAGTGCTTTCTTCATCAGGGCTGATAGGAGAGAGATCGATGTTTGCGACGATGCCAAATGAAGAAATATGTTGATTAAAAATGGTTGATTTACAGCCAGTCGTCGTAACTGCATTGTGCGTGCGTGTGTGCGCACTTGTCTCCGGTTTTATTCAGAAACAATGGAACACTGTGTGTCCTGTTTTGAATACAGATTATATGAATACGCTGAAAAAGTAGAATAGGCGTGGGCGGTAAAACTGAGAACTCCGAGCAGCAGCAGCAGCAGCAGCGTATTTAAGAACAGCCATTACCCAGGAAACAAGACCAACACAAAGGCAATTAACACATACAGGAGCTTCTACTGGTGAGAGTTCGACCACACGTGTCGACACCTGTTGAGTGCAGGCGACTCTTCTTCCCTTCTCTTCAAACTCACTCTCAGCTGAGACCGTGTTCCCGATCGGCATCAATATTACTCTGTTCTTTTTCCAGACCATAATTAAACATGCCTCCGATGGTGAGCAGGTTGATACCTCTCTCTGTACACACACCAGCTCCTGGGATTGAAGCGGGAGGTGCGTCAGAAATAGAAGCTGCTGCAGCAGTAAATTAGTGGTTGACATTTGGCTCCAGAGGAGAGCAAACAGCTGTGAAGCAACGTGTGACATTTTCACGTCACCTTCATTGTTTGGCTCTGCCACACTGCAGTTGTTGATTTTAGACAGTAATATATATATATATATATATACATACATATGTGTGTGTGTGTTTGCAAAAATATATATACAAACACACATATACTTTTTCACCACACCCCAAGAAAGAGGAAAAGGCAGGTACTGCACTTTACTGTGATAAATAATATTTTGTTAAAAAAAAAAAAAAAAAAGAAAATAGAAAAAGAAATACAACCACAAAGTGCCATTCTCAAACTATGGTTCATGTACAACATCTTGTACTTAGGCCTCCTTGTACTGGTACGTGGAGGAATCTGACTGTTATTTTAAATATTGTGTGGACAAAAAAACTGGGAGTGTACTTAAAAAGCCCTTAAGAATTGAACTTTGAAAAGAGAAGTGGAGAAAGAATATTAAATAAAAATATGAATTAAATAAATAAATCTGGTGATACTAGTGATACTTGGAGAGCAAATATTTTGTAGCAGTGGTGCAAAATGTTTAAGAATCACAGGGGTTAAAGCATTAAAGCTCATCAACCCAATGACGGCCATTAGGTGGTGCTCTTGCCTCGACGCGCATTAGCATGTTAATGTCATCATGACGAGCCTGAGCACAGATCTTAAAGACGACGATGATAATGATCGTACTCTGCACCTTACTCATGTCTACACTGATTTCCTGTTCTCCCCCCTCCTCCTCCTCCTCCCCCTCCTCCCCCTCGCCGCCTCCTACTAATTATAATCACTCCTCACCCTCTTCCTCCTCTTCTCATTTCTGATCCAACACTAATGTTAGCTCTATCTCCTCCCCCCACCCCCCCACCTCCTGCTGGTCCTCAGTCCTCTGTCCTCAGCGCTGCACAAATAAAGTATATATTTCACCCCGGGACAAATCTGCCGTGACCCAATAAACGGCAGCGCTCCCTGCGTCCATTTACACGGTTTGTGTGAGGATATTTGCTGTGTGCCGACACGTTGGTGTAATAGTGTGAGATTAGATTACAGGAGCGAGCCTCCGGGTGGTACAAGGTTCTCAGTTCCACCCGAGGAACAGCAACTTGAAAATATTGCAACTGCCGTTTGTCTCAGAACGGGCACCGTGGCTTCTCCCCTTTACCCACAATCCCTCAGTGTCCAGTCCCACATTAACCTTATGTTTTATTGCATTATTTGTTCTTCTGCGGCGCTGCTTCATTCTCTCTGTTTGTTCTGCTCTTTGGTTTTCTCTTTTCTTCACTTTTTAAACCGTTCGGGCCTGTGAGGGACCAGAACCACGACTTGGTTCACTGCCTCGAGACAAATGTGCCTGACACAGGGTGAGGCCGGGAGAAATAATTGTAATTTCTGATGCATCATAAATGTCTTTTGAACTAAAAACAAACTTAGATTATTTTAAATGATTATAGAATCATAACATACGTCACTACGACAACATATGTCATCGGTTAAAAGAACAATTGTCACTTATTATAGAATCATAACATACGTCACTGTATCATGTCATCGGTTAAAAGAACAATTGTCACATCCACACAGGCGGCCACAAGAGGCGCCATTAAGTATGTAGTCCCTCTGGGACTCGAACCCAAGACCTTCTGCCAGTAGATTTATGGGAGATGGCGACGTAACCACGGGTTTTATTGGTTGAGAACGTCACAAACCGAGGTTTCACCAAACACTAAACTCATTTTTGTTTAAATATAAATTTCTGCAGCTTAATTTTCTCGTCATATTCCAGTGACTTTTAACTTATTGTTTACTATCTATCATCATTGTTAAAAAAAAATCAGGAAAATTATTCCATCTGGTCGTAATGAAAATAAAGGAAAAGCTCTTGGTTGGCATGCCGTTTTGAATTTATTAATTTTATAACACAATAGGATAAAAAAATATAATTCTTCCAGTTTACGTAAATTAAAGGTGAACAAAATGAAATAAATGTCCAACAGGTCGACTCAGGTGGATTCGTTTCTTTACTAGAACGAAGGAAGACGATGAGATGTTTCATCTGCTCCTCAAACTTCTCCTGGACCTCACAGAGCGCTGGACATCACTTTTATTGACTGGTCCTCCTGTCCTTCTTGTCGAGGTGAAGGGCAGAGATGATCCTGTTCAAGGAGTCCTTCACAGAGATGAGCTTCTTCTCCTTTTCCATCAACTCCTTCTTCACCTCTTCTTCTCTTTTGGCCCAGTGGCTCCCCAACCTTTCGTTTAATGTACAGATATTTTGCTCAGAGAACATCAGCATCGTGTAGATCTGGTCACATCTCTGCTCCAACCCCTGCAGGACATTCTCATTTTGGATCGTCCCGATCGCCAGTTGAGTGTTCAGGGAGAGAACCTCCGTGTTCTTTCCCTCTAGTTCCTTACGAAAATGCTCTTCTCTCTTGTTCCACTGGTTCTCCCACACTTCGTTCAGTTTGGAGATGGTTTCCTCAAAGAACTGCATGCTCACGCTCATTTCACATTTGTCCTTCAGCTCCTGCAGAAGCTTCTTGTTCTCATACTGTACTGACAGCAGCTGAGCATTCAAGGAGAAGAGTTTGTTCTCAACTGCCGCCGTTCTTTCACCCATCTCCTCCTCTCTCTTGGTCCACTGGGTTTCCCAGGAGTTATTCAGCTGAGAGATGGTCTTCAGCAGGTCCTGGTGGTTCTGCGAGGAAACCTCCAAGAACTGCAGGTGCATGGATTGAGCAGCCTCTTTGGTCTTCATCAGGTGCTCTTCTTCCCCTACAGCTGTCTGCAGTGAGGACAGCAGACAGTCTCTCTGCTCCTTTATCAACTGTGTCTCACATTTCAGGTGGGCGAGCTGCTGCTTCCGCTGGAGGTTTCGTCTCATCACAGACTTCTTGTTCTTCTGGATCACCAGAAGAGCTCGCCCCAGGGTACTTCTCCTGGGAATGACCAGATGTCTGCGTTGCTTTTTGGCATTTTTATATTTCCTTTCAGTGAGATGGTTTGGTGGACGGTCAGCAGGTCCAGCTTCCACAGACAGGAAGTTCTGGTGTCTGGGACTCTGGTTAACTGTGTTCATGTCTACAGGACCGACAGCTGCTCCAGTGATGATCAACAGTTCCTGTCTTAAACTGCGTGTACCCAAGTGCAGGATACGTGTTCTCGAGTTGAAGATCAAAGCCAATGTTTTGCCTTTGACTGAGAGATTTGACTTTAATTTGCCTTTGATCCTTACTCTTTCACTTTCCTTTGATGAACTTTAGAGGTCAACTTTTTTTTCTTTCTTTCACAACGCCTTTTATCAAAAATTAAAAAAAAAAAACATCATTTCTGACCGTGACTGTTTCAAATGCTTTTGTCAAAGACAGTATTTGTGTGGGTGGAAACGAACGATGTCCAGTTCCGTCACTGAGTCCAGTCTGAAAGACTGATTGAGTCAAAATCGTTTTTTTTTTTTGTTCTGTTCTCTCACTTCTGGAGGGGTCACGCTCCGCTGCACTTCAATACACCAGGAAGAGCACTTAATATCAAGTACGTCCAGTCGGGTTAAAGAGCGGATGAAGAGCCACACATTTGAACACTCGCCTCAGTGTGTGTGTGTGTGTGACAGGTTTAGAGGGAAGTGATAACATCAGGTCCTACCAGAGATCGTGATATTTAGAAGTTCTTTTTTTTTTTTTTTTTTTTCTCCAGGTAAAGAAATAAAGCAAAAGTTGCAAAAGACGGATCATTTCTTTTATTTAGATAAAGGACTAGACGGCGATGGTTAATGACCAATAATTAAACATTCATTCATTAATTTCCTAGAGAACATACAAACTCCACAGTGAAACCAGATCAGGCTCCAAACTGTGTTTTGACTGATGTTCTCTTTGTATAGTTTATAAAATATAAATTGCGATCGTTACAGCAAAGCAGCTCAGTGAACGACACAAGCTTAGAGAGGGCGGAAGGATTCGTTACGGTGTCA
>NC_024315.1:4035783-4037821 GCF_000523025.1 Cynoglossus semilaevis | reverse complement strand
TGATGAGCCGAGCTCTAGCTGTGAAAAGTACAGCGTGTGAGGGACCCTCTCCGTGTCGGAACAATACGCTCAGTCAAAGGTCTAAAAAGAGGAGCGGTCTCTGAGTGACAGCTGTTGGTGCCAGAGGTGGAGTGAAACCACTCATTTCTTTTACTTCACTGCCTTCTTTTCCATAGGAGACATTACTGAGTTTGACCGGTCAGGTGGAAAGTCTGCCAGAAAGGAGAGCTGATGGTCACCTGCTGTGAGAAGGCAGCAGTAAGACTGAGAGGGAGTCGTTACTCTAGAAAATAATTTGGAGGTGGGAGGGGGGGGGACATCAACAGTTAGCACCTACTGTACGTCATATCCTGGAAACTTCCAGCTCCAGTTTCAACTCTACCAACGACAGGATTCTACAATATCATGAAGGCGATTTGAAACATAATAAATCCTCCACGAAAACCACAGAAAAACCTTTACATGAACCCTGTTTTTTTCTACACACCAGTCGTTCAGGTCTTCAAGTTCTTTGTAAAATTTTCGAGCGACAGACATCAACAGTTAGCACCTACTGTACGTCATATCCTGGAAACTTCCAGCTCCAGTTTCAACTCTACCAACGACAGGATTCTACAATATCATGAAGGCGATTTGAAACATAATAAATCCTCCACGAAAACCACGGAAAAACCTTTACATGAACCCTGGTTTTCTCTAAACACCAGTCGTTCAGGTCTTAAAGTTCTTTGTAAAATTTTCGAGCGACGTCTTACACCAGAGGTCATGACCTGCTGCTTTGCCAAAGACTTCAATCAAAGGTAGTTCCATATGTTTTCACAGAACATTTGAACGGACCGAGTATCAAAAACTGATACACAGTTTAGAAATTTACCAAAAAAACAATGATGATTCCTCCTCTGATCTACAAATTGTTCAAAAGCCAACACTGTCCAACGACTGATGAAGATGTGATGATGAAACACGAGAGATGGGCCTTAACATCTCAAAGTGATTCAAATCAGACGGAACTTTTTCACCTCTCCAACTGAGGCAGCAAAAACAAAACTATAAAAATCCACGCACGGGTTCATTTGTGTACATTCACAGTTCGGTGTGAATTTTGTTTTTCTCTGTAAAACGCAAACACCTTGTGACGCCTGTTGTCGGACGGTAAACCAGTCGAGAACGTTCTCATCAAAGCGGCGTGCTCTGAGGTTGGCCGTCATGTCGCCTGACGGTGAAACACTTCATACATGGACCTGGACGACCTGATTACACGGCCTTATCTCCCTGTGAAAGGCGCTGTTGTCCTGTTTAATGAGTGCATGTTAAATTCCGTCATTACACCACAGAGTAAATATCATTAAAATGCTAATTAACCGCCTCCACGGACCGGATACAATACAGGAGAAACAAAACTGGTCGGCGTCGACATCATTTCCAACGACAACAACGAAACACATCGGACTCTTGGACGAATTCTTCCCAGTGGATTATTGTTGGTCAGCAAAGGTAGATTAGGATTTGGACGCCCACCACCCGCCCCCCGCCACCACCCACCGCCCCTGGCCTGCNNNGGTTGATTCATGGCTGTGTGAGCTGGTAATTGTATGATGACAGTGTGTTGGAAGACCAGCAGCTGATGATGGATGATGTGTGCAGCCTCAACGTGCTGTGGCGAAGATGTATGCTGCAATATTGTTCTGTGTGTGTGTGTGTGTGTGTGTTTGTGTGGAAATATCTGAGGGCAGAGCCAGCCCTAACCTCAGGGTGTTTCTGGGAAAATACTTTTAGGGAAGGAAGGATGGATGTGTGTGTGTGTGTTTCCTCCTCCGGGCCTCACACAGGCAGACACAGCTGACTGATCGTGTGTGTGTTTTGCTGCTGGAGGCCGTTGTAAGAAGCGTCTCCATCTTTGTTATGCTGTGCTGGTTTGATTGACAGGGCAGACTGCCCATATGCCAGACTTGCATGAGTATGAGTACGAACCCCCCCCCCCCCCCCCCCCCCCCCCCCCCCCCCCCCCCCCCCCCCCGCGGGCGAGGCGGGGGGGGCG
>NC_024315.1:4022889-4034621 GCF_000523025.1 Cynoglossus semilaevis | reverse complement strand
CCTCCCTCCCTCCCCCCCTCCTGGAGGGATAAAGTGGTGTGAGACACAGGTGGACAGATGGAAGAGCCTTGAAGGCGACGGTGAATTAATTGAAAAATTTTGACCTAAAAACTGTTCGACTGAGAGGAGAGAGAAACGAGGAGTCGCATAAATCAGAGAAATAGAGGCCATAAAAAGTCAGTTTTCTTAAGTGTCAGCAAAACATCCGAAAGCCGACGACGACACACTTCAAGATTTAAAAAAATTTTTTTTGCCAGATTTTACCCACAATTCCCAGTTGTGCAAAGTCTGCACCAGTCTGCACGAAATGAGGACAGTCGTCACGGCGAGACGGAACAAAGATGTTTTAATGTGTGACTACATTATTCACCGACTGCCTGACTGGCTGGCTGCCTCAACGACCGACTGACAGACTGACCTACTGAGCTACCAAACTCCTGACTGACTGACTCCAGTTCACTGCATATTTATTGACTCCTAATCTAAAGTATCAGTGCTCAGTATGCAGTATCCAGGTACTGGAACTGATGATGTTCAGTCAAAAACAGTATCAGTACAACTCTAGTTATGATTTACAAAAAGAAAAAATTGAACTTTTTCCCAGATTCTTGTGTTAGCAGCAGATATGCTAAGACAAGCATCTGGTTCCTCTGGGAATCAAACCAAGGACTCTCTGCTCTCTACTTCCGAGGCAGGCATGCTAACCACGACACTATGGAACCGACGATGACGTACGGTAGTTAAAGTCAAACAACTCCTCTGTCAACGTGAGGTGAAAGTTCTGACGATCTGTACGGACTGTGGTGCAGGAAGGTGACGACTGTCGGTCGAAGAAACGATGATCTCGTACGTGGAAGTCGCACGAACAGAGAAGGTGAAGATCTGAAGTGTGTTCTGGTGAATGACTAAAATCACTTTTTCTTTTGTCCTTGCTGTGAGAGAACTGTTTCCACAGATAAGGTGTCGGCGCGTCTCTGCAGGCACCGACCGAGTCAGGTGGGAATAAGAAGTCGACTTTTCTGTTATCTAACTTGAACCACACACTCCAAAAAACCCCAGAGTTATCACATTAGGCAGTTTGGGTTTGCTGCTCCGTACAGTAGATGTAAATATTTGTCACAACACGCGCCGTTGTGCATTAGATGGAGTGTGTGTGTGAAGGGGGACGATGTGAGGCAGCTGAGAGGGAAACGACGAGGAGCGCCCGCGGTCGTCCATTACACGTGTTGTCAACAACAGGCGAGCAGCTCCAGGACCAGAGTGACTGAGCAGCAACTGGCCTGCAGAGCAAACAGATGTGTCGACTTCATGATGTGAAACATCACCCAGGGACCCCCGGTCACGGCGCATGTGACAGACCTGTTACCCCCTCCACCCCCCCTTTAAAACCCTCCAACTGCTGACTGAACAAACTCCTCCTCGTCGCTGGTTTTATGTCTGATGTCATTTCTAATTTTGGCCTTTAAAGTGTAAAGGCCTGGAAAAAATAACTTGCCTGCAAACAAAGCAATGTAAAAATAACAATCTAAAAATACATCGTTTGTGCAAACACACTTCTGACGATGCATGTGACCCAGAGCAGCAAGTAAATCATTCGAGGATGAGACTTAGCAATACGTCTTTTTAAGAGAGGGTTATGGAAGATGTCAAAGTGGGAGCAAAAGATTTAAGTCTAAAAACATCCAAGTAATCAACCCCCCGCCCATATATTTAAATATATATATATAAATATAAATATATATTAGGGGGACACACCTCTCCAGTGTGATGTGAAGACCAGCTTTAAGAGAAAGACATCATTCAGTTAGGCAGGTCCATAACTGACAGAGAGGTAAAACTGTCAATCCTTTTATGAGGTTTTATAGTTTATTATGGTACTGAGAGAAAATGAAGACAAAGACGAAGAAGAAGAAGAAGAAGAAGACGACGAAGATGAAGAAGATGAAGAAGAAGACGAAGAAGAAGAAGACGAAGAAGAAGAAGAAGAGGAAGAAGAAGAAGAAGTAGAAGAAGAAGAAAAGAAAAGAGTTTTGGATTTCAAGTGTAACTTAGCCTTGATCTTCTACAAACTGATGTGAAGCTGCTCCTGGCATAATAACAACAATACTGTAAATGGTGACTCAGCAAATTTAGAATTCTCAGAAAGTTTTTGATGTGCTCATTGCAGGAAGCTAAAAGCTAAAAGGCAACATTTAAGTTTCACAGACATCGACCAGAAAAAAGTGTCCTGAAAATATGATCCAACTAAAAAATGTCCCAAAAACACCGTTAGAAAAATCAATCTATCAATCAATCAATCAATCAACTGTTAGAAAAATCAACCCATCAATCAATTGATCGATGGGTTGGTGTAACCATCTGCAGTGCCGTCCTTCACCAGTCCATCACAGGGTCATGAAGAACCATTCAAACCCACAGTCACCACCAGTGAACACACAATGTTCTTGCTGTTAGCTTAGCATGCTAACCACTTCCACGACCCCGAGGCCCCGCACGTTAAATCAACGTTCTAAATATCAACATCTTCACATGATGAAGAGAATACGATGTCGACCTCAGTCCGTTCAGTCGCCTAAGTCCAACCTCATTTCCAAAGAACAAGCTAGCGTTAGCCTCTCAGGCAGCAGCATTAAACATTTAACCGTTTGAAACCCAGGCCAGGACGTTAAAAAGAGGAAACTTGTTTAATTTAAAAACACGCAGTCTTTTGTCTGTGTCACGTCGCAGTCGTGATTTGAATCCAATGGATATCGAGTTCTAAACCATTTGAAATCATATAATAATTACTATTTGAACCTGATGCAAAGTTCCAGGCAGGAGGTGATCGGCGAGTTAAACAAAGCAAAATCGTTATTTGACAAACATTATAGACGCTGAGAAATGACAACGTTTTCATGTAATTGCTTTTTTTTTTCTTTTTCTCTCAGCGTAAAGAAAAGATAATAGGCTGTTCCAGGAAGAACTCTCCGGGTGTTTAAACTCCCGCTGCGTTTCACCTTGATCTGGGCTTCTTAATGAGCTCGGAAGACACGCAAAGTCTCCTTGTCCTCCGTACGGAGCCAGAACGCTGGGACATCTGTGTGTTCTGGCTCCTCTGCAGACGCTCACGACTAAAAACCTGAGAAGTTGCCACAGACGTGACAGCACTGAGATGTTAATGCGCTGCTGCCGGACCTGAGCTCGGTAATTGGCCGCCGCTATCTGTAACGAGGTGTCTATCGACTACATTAGCCGAAGGATTAGCAGTGGGGTTCCTGATGTAACAGGACACTGGATGTCCTGCTTTTTGGGGAAAACGCAGGAGCTGTCGACCATTTTGAAGACACACACAAACACACACACACAAACATGCATATTCATATTCCTGCGAACAGCACAGCCAAACAAGGTGTTTTATTTTTGGGGTCTATTATACCTTCTCTGTGACACACACACACATTTACATATTTCTTCACCGTAACTGGATGAAAATGAAAATAAGAGCTGAGATTTTTTCCCCCCTCACTCTGGAGCGGTGAGCCTGACTGGTGGTTCCAATAATGAGTCCTCGGGGAATGACTTTATTTTTGGGATGTTTGACAGACAAGGCCCTGGACACGGTATAACTGGTCCAGCAGAGCTCAGGGAGTCTCTGGGTGGATTTGGAGAAAAGCGCTCGAGGATCAGCTGATGGACTGATGGCTAAAGCTGGGAGACTGTACCTTTAATGTCACTGTTTTTTTGTTTTTTTTTTTTGCTCTTTAGTCTTTGACAAAAAAAGTTGATATCAGACTTATAGGAATAGGATTGGGATTGAGGTTGGGATCGAGTGACTGCACCTGCGTTAATTGTTCGGGTAGTGAGGATACACACATACTACTGCAGTACTACATGTGTAATTTGAGTTTGTGGGATGTTCACTGGGTGACAGATCTGGACTGCAGGCAGGACAGTATTGACATGTGTCCCATGAACAGTGACATAGGTTGGTTATTTGAGGGTTATTAGCTTAGCTTAGCATTTCACCACTGATGATATGACCCATATACACCTGTATATGTATCTGAAAATCCAGTATAGGTATACAGATTTATAAATATATATGTATTTATACATTTTATATCTATTTATTTCAGCGTGGCCCTGGTTCCGGCTCAGTCTGTCATCACTCACTGAAAATTAAAAAGGCTTTAAAAGACCATTTCTAACAAACAATATTTGATTGACAGGCCCCGATGCATAATTGACTGCATCTAAAGAACGTCTTCTTCTTTCTAGTTGCAGAAATGCAACAGCAGCGACAACAGAAGTGCTGGTTTGATTGACAGCTAATGGATGTTCTACATTAACGACAAACTGATGAGAATGACAGCTGCTTTAATCTGTTTAATTGTTGTTGGGTTCGTCCCTTAAACGGCGATAATGAGACGGACATTTATTCTTAAATGTACCATAATATTGTATAGTTTGTTTGAAGTGTCGGGATTTGACAAAACTGTAATTAGTTTAACTAAGTGCACTCACAGGATGTTTGTTTACTGGAAAAAAAAAAGCCTGGAGAGAATGAGAGTCAGACCGGTGGTTGAAAGAACGATGAGCCAGATACAGACGTCAACTGTCACCAGGTCTCTTTGATGATGAAGAGGAGGAGGAGGAGAAAGATGATGGTGCATCTTTGTTCGACATGAAAATTCCTGCACCCTCCTCTTCCTCCTCCTCCTCTTCCTCCTCCTCTGAGACACTGACAGTTTTCTACTGTTGTGTTTGAATAATGGTTCACAGAAGATTCCGTTATAGATTTTTCTCCACTGCTTCAGTCCAGTCCACATACCAGGTGTTCTGGACATGTGACCGGGTGGGGGGGTGGAGGGGGAGGGGGTGATCTCTGAGAACTACGTCAATTATTAACGGTATTATGATCCTCCAAAATCAAAATAAGCTGACTTCAGGTCACAGGCCTGCAGATAGAAATGTTTTTCTTGTGTTAATCTAATTTTTTTTTTTTTTTTACAGATTTTTTTTTACAAATCTGTAAAAATATTACAGCACTTGAAATTTCACGTCAGCCCAATGATTGAAATGTTTTTTTGCTCTCCGTGAATTTCATTTTCTGGGAAAACGTATCAACACGGCTCTATTGGTGTTGAAGGCCGCAGACTGACAATGACCTCCACTGAGGGTCAGAACTGCTGTTTCCAACACTCGCCTCTGAACATGAAAGGATCAGATATGGTTGGAAGTAAACAAGGTCAAAAAAATAAATAAAAAACCCAATGATTGCAGGTCAGTTTTTCATCAGAAGACCGCTTACGGATCCAATGTGTAAAAAAACCAAATAATGTTTTGAAAAATGACGTCCACATCTGACCCAACAACCTTCAGACATGTTTCCACCTTCACATATTTGACTACGTCTTTGTATCATGGGAACAAAAAAGTTATTCCCCGCCGCAGTATTCCACCCAGGAAATGAACCCATTCAGCTGATTCTGTAACCATTCCTGAGCGAGGGACAGTATCTGCACGGAACACGTGTCACAAAGGTGAATTCTCACTGACGGGAAATCGGTGACGGTGTCAGAGCCTTCACTCTGCTGCTCAGAGATTTTCTGAAATATGTGAGGACTTTTCCTCCACTTTGTCAAAGGCAGGACTACAGGGAGTGTGTATATACAGAGGAATTAAGATGACAGGTGGCTGTGGCTTAGGCCGTCGCCGCACGAACGCAGAGTTGAGACAAAGCTGCTTCATTTAACACGTGATAACTCACAGCCTGTCGTTGTCTTTTCGTATTTCACCCTGGAGATTCTCATAAAGTACAACAGACTCTCTAAGTCAGGGGTCACCAACACGGTGCCCCCGGGGGCACCTGGAAGCCCCCGTGAACTACCTAAGGTGGGGGTTATGTCCTATAAATAAAACTAGTCAGTGATTCCCAGACTTTTTTCTGAGGACCCATATTTTAAGTCACAAACCTTTATGAACCAAATCAATAAACATTATTCGTAAACTCCAGGAAAACATGATGCGAGACGACCCAAAAAAAAAAAAAAATCTTACGATCCACCGGAGGGTCGTGAGCCAGTCTTTGGGAAACAATGCCCTGAGGTATGTTCTAAATATAAACCTAGTCAACATGAACTGTCAAAAACTGTCCTGTCACTGTGCTTTTTGAATCAGTGTCCGTTATTGTCTGTCCCAGAAGTAATTATCATTACACTGTTCGGGGAAGTCCGTATCAAACAAGTCGCTCTCAGAATTACTAAGTGCCCTTGAAGCTCTCAGTTTCACAAAGATCGCTGACCCCTGCCCTAAATTGACCACAGATGTGAATGTGAGCCTGTCCTGAAATGGACTCGTGGTGAAAAGCAGTTACTGAGAATCTGATTTTTTGTTCCCAGCATTTCAATGAAGTATCAAACCAGATCTCATTACTGACATCTGTGTCAGTACAGACTGCTACAGAGTTCACGATCCTCCATTTATTTCTGCGAGTTTCTTAATCACTGCCCAGCTGTATTAAATATTCAGAAACGCAAACTTTTATGAGTTTGTGGAAAAAGAGCTGCGTACAAACAAAACAGAAGAGGTGAAAAAAAAAAAAGAGCTGCGTAGAAACAAAACAGAAGAGGTGGAAAAAAAAGTGATTTTCAGGAGCAGAATGATTTACTTCAAGGCTTCAAAGTCGGCTTCTTACAACCACTACGCCAACTTGTATGCTATAGTATTTATGCAAATAAAGCTATGCTTTAGCATTGATTTTCCAATAAACAGGAAACGTATTAATTGCATCTGAATCCAAGCATTGGCATTTTGAAATCCTAATTAAAATGTTATTGACATCTTTCTAACCCCATTGAGAATTGGTCTCTTCCACCTCTGAAGGCTCCGATTCAAATCCACTAATTTCTCAACCAACACAGCTCCCCCTGGGGGCTTATTAATAAAGCGGTGACACATCCATCTTTTGTATAGACTTTATTAACAATCCTGCAGGGGCTGGAAAAGTGGGATTTAATGGGAAGGAAATTACTGGAAAACCAACTGCAAATCTCTTTTGTTTTAAAAATATACTTTATATTTCTATAAAATATATACAAATCCACATCAAATATTACATGTGCTTGATATAAAACACATATTTTTCGTGGTGACCACTCCAAACAGCATAACCAGAAAAATCAAATCTGCTCCGTGTTCCACCCGGCGGGTGAAAACGCTGGCTCTACGCCATGGCAACCGAAGCTTTAGGTGTGAATCGCAGAAGTTGCAGCAGCGCTGTTTTTCTCAGAATGCCAAAAAATGTCTGTCTTCAATTTGTCTTCTGCCAAAACTAACAGCCACTCTGAACTCTTTTGGATTTCAAGAGCAATTTGGAACACCATTAAGTCGGCCGCGGCTCGGGATTTTTACCCCCTTATTGGCTAACCTTTAACATTAACATTTTTAGCGTGTTAAGAACGGAGGTCGCAGCGCACCCACACAGTTTCCCTGTTTAATAGGAAGCAGGAACGAACGTGAGCAGCGAACCAACTCTGTTTTTCCTCGTCTATTCCAGGCTCTGCTGAGGTCTTCACTTTGGCAAGAGTTTTTTTCAGAAAGTGCAACGTTCAGTGACCTAACCCACACTTTGAGCACATTCTGCCAATACACACAAAAACACAGATGCCTAACAACACACCCACCCACGTACAGACGGGGCCAGAATGATGGACATGCCAAAAAAAAAGTTCACAAACGCTGCTTAATGTTAGTGATTCGACACGGTTTAACGAACCAGATGTTTGTTAAACCAACTCACCAGGCAACGTTTGACTAAAGACTGTCAATAAATATAAAAGAACTGATAAATATAATAAATATTTTACTAAAATCCACCAACCTTTGAAGCCAAAGTTTCAGTTATATAATTATTTTTCTATTTTTCTTGGCATTTTTTTCCATATTAATAATTCCCTTATTTTGATTGGTCACAAATAAAAACAATAGTTGTGTTTTATGTCTTTTTGTGACATATTTGGTCACATTCAGTGATGTCATAATCATGATTAATTATGATAAATAACAAAAAATAATTGATCTGATCAATTGTGATTAATCATGTAATTAGATTCAGGTTAAAACCTGTGATCGAACGGCATTATTTGGTGGAAATTCTTTTTTTTTTTTTTTTTTTACTGTGATTGTGCGATCGGACGGCATTATTTGGTGGAAACTCTTTTTTTTTTTTTTTTTTACCAGCCATCGAGCAATCTATTTTATTATTGGCAAGAATCCACTTCTCCCTCCTCCTTGAACTCCAGACAAGTCAGTCAATATCAACAGCCCACGTTCACAGCAGGATTTAACACTGAACGTTCTCTGTTTCAGTCATCGAAAAATCAAAGACAAGGACAAACATGAAAAAAAGCGACTAAATCAGATCACTGTTAATCCCTCCCAGAACCCCCTGCTCTCGGATGGTGAACAGTGGCGAGAATAGAACTAACGGACACGGGGGGAGAAAAAAACAAAAACATTTTCTCAGCGGCGCAGACGTAAAGATGTGGTAGAGAGATAATAAATCGCCGTCCGCGGCTTCACCCACTGGATGAAAGCTGAGCCTGCCGTCTCTCCAAGCTTGAACTTTGACACGATGCACATGATGAAAACACCTTAGCTGTCACGCGTCGCTAACACACGCACTAACGCATTGCAGTCGCGGGGCAAAGGGTAAAACTGCAGGGGAGATGGAAGACCTGCATTTAATGTAGTGGCGGCTGCGGAGGATCAACAGAATCGACACGACAGGAGCGCTCGATAGAAACGAGAGACGTCGGAGTGTTAGCGGTAAAAAGAGAAGCTTTGATTCATCACCGACAAATAATCTCATATGTGATTCTAACTGGTCTGACACCTGAGAGTGAAAGGTTCAGGTGTATGACGCAAACAGAAAAAAAAACCAAAAAAAAAAACCAGAGAAATAGAGAAAAATTAAGTCAAAAGATCTGGGTTCTTCACAGCTTCCTCTTGGCTGATTAAATGAATGAAACGGTGACGCATTCATGTTTTGTACGGAGAAAAATAAAAAAAACAGAAAAAACTTTCTTTTCATAGGAATAATATTTGCCTCAATTTCACAGCAGAGTGATGTCAATTCCCTTTTATTTCAGCCCAGTTGTTTCTTCGAAGTTCAAAGGGGTTTAATTGGAAGCGAGGGACAGAACCTCCCACTGGAACCTGCTCTCTGACACTGAAACCAGAGCAACCAACAAATCACAACTAGGATTTTCTTTTTTTTTTTTTTTCTGAGGAAAAACAATGATGGTATCTTCAGGCAAACACCAACCACTTAGAAATTGTTTTTACTATCTGTAGTTCTGGATATGTGTTGCAGGAAATGGAATGTAATTGCTGTTGGGAAAGCATCAACCGGCGGTGCCAGAGGGGAGACGCGCAGACTAACAGAGTGTGGAATCAAACCACAACCCACCAATTATCGCACCACTGCTCCACCTTTGGAGCCACAGCTGCCTTCTCCTATTTCCTTTCTCGACATACCAAACCAATTTCCAGAAAAGCGCGTACACTTCCTGGACGTGCAGCAGGTCAGAAGTAACGTTCTGGCCGGGCGGGTTCTCAGCTTAGCTTAGCTTAGCTTAGCTTTCTGTCCTTCTGTGTGGACACAGTATGGAAAAATCTATGTGCGTAAACGTGGGAAACACTGCTGAATGTGTGTGACCTTTGCTGCTGCGATCGACATGGCCACAAAGGGGTGCTATCGTAGCCAGAAAAGCCAAACTGTCCTTTAACTCCCGCGTTCTCTGAGCCACTGTTTTCCTCATTGAACCAAAAAACTAAAACAATTACTTTGGTTATGGAGCGTAAATATTAATCATTAGTCAGCAAAACACAGCACAGCTTTGTTTGTGTTTTTGTTTTTTTTGCACTGATTTGTTTTTATTTTGGTAACGCTCCGACAGCCCTACTGTTAGCTGCGCTGCTAGAGTTTTACAAAAGGAGGTCGAGGACTTTCAGCCTTTGATTTGTACAGTGTCTAATAAGACAGCACGCAGTGGGTCGAACAACAGCAACCCCCCCCCCCCCCCTTCCTCTCATTAATTTATCAACAGCAGCCGAGTCAGTGCTGCGAAATTGGCCCCAATCAAAGACAGATGCAGGGGCCGCGCGGCTCCTCTGTCCGGCCTTATTGTTCACCTGAAACAAACAAATGTGAAGCAGTTACACTACAGTGGTCCACACACCGTGACAGATGGGTCCAAATGAGGCCAGATTTAAACTGTTAGCAGATAATGTATGTGACACGTCAGGCAGAGCCTCATTGGCTGCTGCTGCTGCTGCTGCTGCTGCTGCTGCTTCAGGTAACGTAGGGGTTTGTTTTGTTTGTTTTTGTCTCTGTTCTGTGTCCTACACTGACCTCTCAGAGAGGACACTAGCATGCGGGTCAGATCTGGAGACCAAATGAATGTACATTCAAATCAGCTACATGTATTCTTTTTTTTTTTAAAATGTGATCAAATTATCACTTTTATACAAATTACAGAATGTTTCTCTCTCTTTCAGGGCACAGTTTTTAATGTCTTTCAGCACATTTGTCCATTTGTCCATTTGTCTTTAAACAACATTTACTCTATGGACCTTTTAAAATTTTTGGTAGTAAATTGATTTTTTCCCCCTCCTCAATACACTTCCCTTTAACGAGCTGAGCCCACCCCCCCCCCCCCCCCCCCCCCTGCCACTCCCACACCCTCCCCCTTGATAATAAGCTCGGTGTGAGGAGACGTCCAGTTGATAACGACGGTCAGTGGAGCAGCTCTGCTACATGAGCTTTAATGATAAGAACTCTGAGAGACGGCAGGTCTCCTACACACACACACTGACCAACAACACGAGGGGCTGTCGGTCAGTGTGTGGACGACAGACAACCACTGACGAGAGTCTGTGTGTGGATCGTGAACCCAAGGGAGTCATTCTTTTTTTTTTTTTTTTGTAAACACATCGCGACATAAACTAAACAGTGAACTGAACCAAAAACAAAAGTACTTTGGATTCATATATAACCATTGATTTTGTTTTTTGCTCCCTGCTTCTACTGGCCAGCGTTGGTAGTGCAGCAAAAAAAACAAACAAACAAAAAAAAAAAAAACAACCAACAGTGTCAGTCAAGTTTAAAGAAAGACTCTCAGAGAGACATCTGTATCTGTTGTTGACTGTGACTTGCATCACTGCCACCTGCTGGGTGTGGCAAATGGTTGCGCCGTGTTGCAACCATTTGCAATAGAAAAATAAGTGAATAGAAGCAGAGGGCAGCGTCAGGGCAGATAAACACTGGACTGTAGTGAAAAAACACGACTTCGTGTTTTCACTGTTCTGATAAATTCCTGCAAACTCAGGTTTTAGGTTGACTGAATAATTAGTGTGTGTGAATGTAAGGAGGGGGCGGGGAAAGGGTTGAGAGGGGGAGAGAACAAGTGAGTCTCCCATGCCCCCCCCCCCTCCCCTCACTGTTGCGCGCACTTTCGTAGGCGCGTTGCTACGTGCCCAGATTGGGAAACAGCTGCGCGCCTCTGCACGTGCTGTTGCACAAGTGATGGAGTGAAGGAGCCGTGGACGTGCCGCGGTCCAGACCTGAGCCACAGTCACTCTCTTCCCTAAAACATCACTCAGTGATACAGAGCAGTGATCTGCAGCAGCAGCAGCAGCAGCAGCAGCAGCAGCCGCACCCTTCATCTTCAGGAGGGTGGTGTTGCCTG
>NC_024315.1:4021417-4022860 GCF_000523025.1 Cynoglossus semilaevis | reverse complement strand
AGTTACACCTCACTAACCTGTTGGGATAATTAGTGAGGAGATAAAAAAAGCACCGTGACGATGACAAACCCGGATGTGCGGTCTAAGCCCCGTGGAGAATACTCCTTGAACAGAAGTGTTTTATAAAAGCTGACATTTATGACGTGAAAAAGAAGAAGAAAAAAAAAAAAGGCAGTGACACAAAAAAACAGTCGTTTTTTCCCCCAAAGCTTCTGTGCGGATCCACAGACAGTGGGAGCGGCTGTTCCCTGATTCAACATCACCCCTCATCTGTCCGACCACACTCCCATCCCTCCCTCCCTCCCTACCTCCCCTCTCTCTCCCTCTCTCTCGCTCCCTGTTCCTCTCTCTGCTGAAACGCACGGACCTCCGCAGCCGTCCAGGGATAATATTCTCACCTCCTTCGCTGCAGAACGGACAGTAAAGCCGGCACCTCAGCTCGGCCACCGCCGCCTCTTTTTCTCCTCCTCTCCTCACCCTCTTCCCTCCCCAGAACCGAGACTTAAATCACGGTAAGACGAGTCAAACAAACGCCGCTGTGGTCTGTGTGCCAACTTGTCTGTGTGTGTGTGAGTGTGTGTGAGTGTGCGCGCGTGCGTGGTGTATTCCGTCTGCACTTGTGGGTTACGTTCTGTTGCTGTGCGCACTGGAGGCGCACGCGTGCACGCATGTATGCTGCCACGTTGAGAGGGTTCAGGTCCGCAGATGGAGCTAAAGGTTCTGGTTCTGGTAAAAAAAAAAACAAAAAAAAAAAACCCACGTCATTGTCCGTGTAACTCCACTCAGGACACGGCAGTTCCGGTCCTGGTGTCAGGTGAAGTTGAAACGAAAAAAAAAAAAAAAAACATGACAGAGGATCTGGAGCCAGCAGTCCGACTGGGACTGGGTTCGTTCTCCTGTCGTTCTGTGGCTCAGCTGGACCGGGCTGGAGCAGGAGGGCAGCTGTTGAGCACAGGTTCGGGGGCAGGAAGGATGATGTTGGTGGTTCTGATCACGATGGTCACAGCCCGACCTCCAGAACCTCATGGAGGTTCTGGAGATCCTGGAGTGGTGCTGGTCCAGGGCAGGGAGGCGGTGCAGAAGTGTCAGCAACTGCTGCTGCTGCTGTGTGTGTGTGTGTGTGTTGTAGTTATATTCAATTACACCATCACACAATCACCGTATGTTATGCGTGTGCACGTGAGCGGCCGTGCGCGGGTTATCAAACACCACATCAAAGTGGTTCATGT
Source organism: Cynoglossus semilaevis (assembly GCF_000523025.1). NCBI lineage: Eukaryota > Metazoa > Chordata > Actinopteri > Pleuronectiformes > Cynoglossidae > Cynoglossus > Cynoglossus semilaevis. The sequence continues at coordinate 4,021,631 of NC_024315.1, read as the reverse complement.
GGATCGATGGTGGATTTCTGGGATCAGGAAAGTGTGTGTGTGATGGTGTGTGTGTGTGTGTGCGTCATTTTTGATCAAAGTGGAACAGAACAGTTCCAGGCGTTGTTGCTGATTTGATCCAGAACCAGAATTCGTAACTGGGACCGAACCTTGTTCCTGGACTTGAGCAGAGGCAGAGCTTCATTCTGGTCTGATGTCGGGGGTCTGAGGTTGG
>NC_024315.1:4019597-4020035 GCF_000523025.1 Cynoglossus semilaevis | reverse complement strand
GGGGGCGGGGGGAGTGCGGGGGGGTGGTTGTTGGTTAGTTGGTTAGCGTTAGGGTTAAGGTTCTATCTAGTAAATGCTCCAGGACTTTTTCAGGACCGGTGATGCTCCCGTGGACCGAGTCCAGGTCCGGGTCTGAGCCGGATCTGAGCCGAGTCCGTGAGAACAGCGCGTTAACTGTTGAATGTTTAAATAGATGGAAGTTAACGGGGAGTCCCAGCAAGAATGACGCATGTGTGTGTGTGTGTGTGAACGTGCGTGTGTGTGTGTTCCTGCAGCAGCAGCAGCAGCAGCAGCAGGGAGAGGACAGGAAATAAAGGCAGACGGGGCAGAGAGATGGCGTTGGGATTAGAAAGGGGTGAGGAGGGGGGGGGGATGAGAGATGAGGGGGAGACGGGGGAGTGAGGGAGGGCGCCCTACGCCACGCAGCGCTTTCTGGCC
>NC_024315.1:4017200-4019511 GCF_000523025.1 Cynoglossus semilaevis | reverse complement strand
TTTGCCCCCATGTGATCCCCCCCCCCCCCTCACCCCCCTCACACCCTCAGAATGATCTCAGCTGCTGAAGCAGTCATGACTGATGCAGTGTGACAACCGAGCCAATGGACATCCAGCGGTGCCGTGTTCTGATTACACGCCTGCCTTCCTGTCACTCTGCGCCGTGGATGGAGTCGTTTATGCATCTGATCGTGAGGCTGCGTTCGTGACTCGTTTGGACAGAGCCGGGACTGGAGCAGAGCAGCCGGACTCTGGGCTCACGGAGACACTGAGAGCTGGAGGGAATGTTTCAGATTTTACCTCCCGTTTATCAACATCAGTGCCATGAATTCATGCGGTGCTTCCAAAGCTAGGGGGCGCGGAGCTGTGGCAGGCACAGATAGTTTAAAGTTTCACTCTGAAAATTCGTTTTTTTTCTTCAGGGAACTGGTTTAGTCGTGCAGCCATATTTGCTGAGACAATTGAAACATTATTTATTAAATGTCTCCTACCTGTAGTTGTTGGCATTGCATGGTTTTGTAACAAGAAGCCTTTCTCTGCACGCACCCTTGGGATTCACGAGTTGCCACTAGGGGGTGTGTGTGTGGTAAAAATGTGATAGTGGTTTGGAGTGGGCGAGGAGACTGAGATGATGGGACATGATTTGTTATCGCTACCTCTAAGGGAAACAGCTAAGAGATGAAGAAATCACCTCAGAGTTGGAGAGAGAATTCAACAGTCAAACGTGGCAGAGATGAAACGTAAGAAATGGGAAAAAACGTGTGATTGACAGCTCGACTGTTTATTCAGTCAGTGTCTGGCGATGGTGCAACACTAGTGAGGCTCTGCGTGTCAATCATAAGCAGTCCACATTCTCACCTCTCATATGTTGTTATGCATCATGTTTTTTAAGTTTGATGTATTTTAAAAAAAGAAAACAAAAAAACTGTACAGACCCATTTTCTACAGCAACACACCTTTTGGTCGCTGTTTTCTTTTCTTTTTTTTAAACCTCTCGGTGAAAACACGTCTTCCAGCAGAGAGCAGAAATAAAAAACAAGTTTGAGCCACAACAAATGGTTCACTTCATAAAAACCGTGCTCCGTTAGCGCTAACAGTTTTGAAGGAACTCGCAGGAAATGTTTGGAGCCAAAACTGATTTTTTTTTTCCCCTACTCAGATGTACGACGGTGCAGTTCTACCTCACAGCCAGCCGTCATCCGACCACAGTCTTGGTGCCACAGGGTCAGGGCAGCATGGCTCACTTATTTGGGTTGACTTTCCAACTTTTGACAACAGTGCAACTCACTGTTCTCCGGGGCCACTTTCACTTTGACAACCAATACTTTGTTGCCCATTCACCGAACACAAGCTGACAACTGGAAATTCCTGCCGATATTGTCCAAAGACTTAATTTGCGATTCCGATATGAACCGATGCTGATATAGGCATGAACCGATGCTGATACAGGCCTGGTAATATTTATTTATCAGTTCAAACCACTGTATCAGGGGATTCTGCATACAACCCCCCCCCCATTATCATAATAGATTAATTAAATAAGCTGCAATGCTGCCATCTAGTGACTGTTACTGTCACATAAAGCCGTTTTTCCCCCAAAACAATTTTTTAGGTCACCCATAATTTGGCAAAACCCAGGCATTGTGTTATCGGGTTTTCATTATCGGAGGAAAATTCGCTAACGATTCTTGCAAATATTACATAATTATGCTAATACCGGGCCGATATTATGGGACATTTCTACTACAATGCTCTACTTTAAAAAAGTGGAAACGCTTATTTTAGCCTTAGATAAAATATATGTACTGCAGCAGTGGAAATATTTCTCTCCAAATCACTTAAAATAATTCAGTTTTATTCAGAGAAACACAGCTTTCGCTGGAGGAAAGACGGGTAATGGGGAGATCTGCTGTGGAGCGGATCAATGGAAGCAAATGTCCAAAGTAAAGACCCTGAGGCAGGAGTCTTCCTTCCACATGAGCGCCTGCCTCTAAATGTCATCTTAACGTTAGGTCTTTCAGCGTTCCTTAAAGGTTAGACGATTGGCTTCTCAGCACGACGCCCTGGCGCACAGATTACACAGATCTCAGTGACCCACGTGAGCAGCATGGTGATGCACAGATGAGTAGCCGTCAGCGCCGTCGTATCACTAATTAGCTAAAAAGTCAAAGGACAAATCAATATTGATTTTTCTCGACACCTCCCTTCAAGCCTAGGTCTGTGCAGAGACCGGGACGAGGTCAGTCTTCTCTGCTCACTCACACCGACAAGAGCAGAGATAATGATGAAAAGGCGGCGGCGGCGGCGGCGC
>NC_024315.1:4009657-4010642 GCF_000523025.1 Cynoglossus semilaevis | reverse complement strand
GGCTGAGCACCTCGCCTGCTGTGGTGTGTGGCTGCGACTGCTGTGTGAAAAGTGATTATTATTTTTTTTCCCCAACAAAAACTCCATCAGTTTGAGTCTCTGGGTCCAGGAGTCAAACGCTGTCCTGAGTTTTCAGACTCACAGACAAGTTGATTAAATGTCGCGTCTTTGGACCAGTGACACTTTAAAGTCCCTCACTGGTTTTTGAGCCCGTGTTTTGAGGCGGGTGTTTTAGGTCACGTCGTTTTTTTCTTTTTTTTTTTTTTTTGATCGTTGAATGCTGAAAACACAGTGAAAAGTTGGGGAAACTTTTCACCCTTCAACTTCAACTGTTCAACGTCTGCCTTCTGCAGGAAACGCAAAGAAATCAGGAATTCAAGACAACATTCCAGATGTGTCAAGAAACGCAAAGAAATTCAAGACAACATTCCAGATGTGTCAAACTCAAGGCCCGCAGGCCAAATCAGGGCCTTAAATTCATATAACGTGGTCTGGTAGAGTTAAAGGCAGAACGATTGCGTTCAAATAGACATCGTTGCTGTTTATTTTTCCTTCAGACAATACTGAAGGCAGTAAATGCTGGAGAAGAAGAGCACACAACAATTAAAGTGTCCTCTGTTCAAAAGCTCCTTCTGTCTTTTTCTTTTTCTTTTTTCAGATAATTACCCACGTTTTTGTGAGTCTGACTCTGCACAAACGTCTGTGAAGTGACAGCTTCTGCTCCATGTGTCTCTGTTTGCAAAAAGTGTTGTTTTCTCTTCCCGGAGACGTGTCAATATGTGAGGAACGCGGAGAGGGAGGAAGGCGGGTGTGGACGGTGGTGGGTGGAGGAACAGACGTGGTGTTTCTGAACGTTAACTCCACCGTTTGTCTCCATCAGCACCATCAGTGAATCTTATCTACAACCAAATATTTATTTTCTGGCATTGTGCAAGGGCAGACTGTGGCTCAGTCTGACGAACGACAAAACACACACACACACACA
>NC_024315.1:4009133-4009532 GCF_000523025.1 Cynoglossus semilaevis | reverse complement strand
AAAACACACACACACACACATACACACACACACTCATATCGACACAATTTGGTGGTGGATGACTGCAAAAAGGAGGAGAGGGCAGATAGGGAATATGGGTGAGGACGGGGGAAACAGCCTGTGGGAGCAGTTGAAGAGAAAAATAGTTTTAGCTTTGCAGAAATGTTGAAGTTCACTTCCACGGTTCAGAAAAAGCTCCAGGGCTTTTCCTTTTCTCCTCCTTTGCTGGAAACAGACAGCATTTTCTTTTCTTTTTTTTTTTTTGTTACCCAACAATAACAGTTTGTTTGCATCATTCCTTATGGGGAACATTAAAGAATAAAGGTCAGAGAAGGAAGGCTGCATTAAGAGTCCTTTTCTATTTATTCTCTCTTATTCATCGCTTTACACTTTCACCCT
>NC_024315.1:3996101-4008889 GCF_000523025.1 Cynoglossus semilaevis | reverse complement strand
ATGTGTATATATTTATATACAGTATATACACATAAATATATACACAAAATACATACATACATATATGTATATATACACATATATGTATATATTAAATACATATATACATATATATAAATATATATATATATATATATAAAATTCGGACCTGTTTTTCGCTGATATATTATTAGGAATCCTGTCACCAAACACATAACTTCCCTCTCCGTGCGTTTTTACTGAGACGTGTTCTCAGCTGATGCGCCGCCGGTGAGTCGGACGTTTACAAGCGCTCCTCGACCCGGTTGCACGTAACAGCATGAACCGTAAAACCTTTCATGGACTGAACCTAGGGCTACAAAATCACAGCTGATTGGCAGTGAGAGAATAAATGCCCCAGGATTTGATTAACTCTAATGGTGCTCTCCTCCTGGTGCAGGGAGGTCATTACAACGGGCAGAAAAAAAATAAATCCGATGGAGGTGCAGTTCTGGTACAGAGAGGGCTTTGTGGCATAAAAGTGTTAAGGAGCGACATGAAGCTAAAATTAAAAAGGTGGTCTATAAAAGGTCGAGAAACAAAATATACCACGAGGACAGGTAGTACTGCAGTACTGAGGGAAGAACGTGTACAGTAGTCCCAACATGAACCATGACTCGGTGGTATGGACAAGTAAGTCAGGCTTTTTTTTTACACTTTTTTTACACTCGCTCACACACAGGTTTTGGTCAGAGTGTTGCTCAGATCCTCTTTAATGTTCTCTCCTCTGTGGTTTTACTGTATCGCCTACAGAAAGTTTTCCTCTCACTGTAAAACCGGTTTATAACTGTGGCAGCTGAATCCTGTATAAAGTGATGGAGTGTTGCATATTGCCTCAGGACACACACACACACACACACCTTTTTCTCACGGTTGTTTCTCTCTTCCATTTCAAAAATCTAAACCTTCTTCATTCCTACTTGAGTGGAGACGAAAGTGGAAATTAATCAAAACTGCACTTCTGTGCTAAAGCACGTAGCCTGTAGTTAAAATGGTATTCACGACGGGGCAAATGGAATTGGACTGAAGGAAAGTGATGTTTTGTTTTGGACGTCAGTCTCCTTTTCTTGGTGAAATGACTCCACAACCATCTGTAGCGGCTCTGACGTGCCGTTATCTCGGACACTTTGATTTAACCCGGTCGGCATTTGCAAAATTGTCTTGTGTGACAACAGCGTTCTTCGGCCATAAATCTTGGCCAGAAGCTCCAGCTCTTTGTTTTCGCAAGAACAAAAAGTAACCTATGATCCTGGAACAGCTCGGTCTGTTTTTTGTTTTTTTTTTTCTCTGGTTATCGGCGGAGGCTGATGTAGAATTTTCCTACTCACTTTTCCCGGTCCTATTAGTGTAGTCGCTGTTTCAGTGCAGCAGGAGTGCAGTGACAAGTAGGACGATTTTATAGAGAGCGCTTTTTCACCGGCAGTAAAATACCATATATCCTCTTCACAGTCCAAATTGTTCAGAGCTGGTCTGAAGTGGTGACTCATTTTGTGGCTCTTCTTCCTCATTCACTTTCCTACTCTGACGTTTTTGTGTATTTTGCGAATCCCAGCAGAGAGGTGGAAGTCATGTAGTCTGTGTATTTTTCTGGATAGGGAGCTCCAGCTAGCTAGTTCTGCTACAGCTGTCGCTAAAATCACTGTCATGAAATTGTTGGTTTGATACCATGATGCCAAGTGTCAAGGCAGGACTCTGATATCATGATGCCAAGTGTCAAGGCAGGACTCAAACCCCAGCTCTGATCCAGTGTCACGTCTTTAACTCCGTCAAAGTCGAAGCTAAAAATGATCAATGTCTATTATATCGGCCGACCAGTATTAGCATAAACACGCGATATCTGCAAAAAATATTATCGGTTTTTCCTCCGATACTGAAAACCTGATAACACAATGCCTGGGTTTCGTCAAATGATGTGTGCCCTAAAAATAGTTTTGGGGGAAAAACGGCTGCAGATGAAAGTGAAAGTCACTAGATGGCAGCGTTGTGGCTCATTTTATTAATCTTTGTATTGTATGTAGAATGCTGGTGCCAGCAAGTATTTCAGTTCGACACAAAAACTCCCTCTATCTGTTAAAAATGAAAAAAGATCTGCGGCCAGACAAAAACATAATAATGAGCCGTCACAGACTTTATCTTAGGAACAAGCAGCGTGAGTAGAAGGGGAGACTGTGGAGTCGTAAGGAAAAAAAAAAAAAGTATGAGGCGAAGCAGTTTGCTGTTGAGTTCAAGCAACCTTGACAAGTTACACCGGGTAATGAATGAGATTTAAATCTGTTGGCAGGCAGGTCTGGGCCAAAAGCACAGAGAATTGAGTCACCATATGTCTGTGAAATATGCTGCAGTATAAAGAAGTATCTACTACACTACTGCTCTGTATATATATATATATATATTTATCACAGTATTACTTATGGGCTGGAACCTGAGCTCCAAAACACCCAAACCCTGAGACGTCCTTCACACGCTTCTTGTTGTAATTCAGCGTCCTGTCAATAGGCTGAGTGGCGAGTCTGTTTTTCAAAATCTGACGATACAGTGTAATTATCCAGCAACTAATTAACACGGTTTACTGGATCGGACAATTTCTCTGAAGTTGCTCCATCAGCCGATGTCACAGTGGAAGCTGTTAATCAAACCATTAAGTTTTCCAGAAATGTAATTTTAGTTCTCGTTATTAGCAGTTAGCAGTAACAGTTACAGTCGTCTGCTGTGAAGTACACGCTGAGAAGTACATGGTACTCTACACGTAATATTTTGTATGTTCCTCACACTCGACGGAAAAAAGAAAATGTAACCAGTCCTGTAGGTTGATCATAAAAAAGCTGCACTAACCCTGCACATTCACAGAGACAAACAGACACAGACTGCAATTATAATAATTATAAGTCCAATTATTTGAGTTTTGAAGTGGCCAATTTCTCTGTCCTTATTCTACTAATAAAACTAGGGAGAGTACAATACCAATACCATTTATTAACAGATCACACGCCGTGTCCCTCACTGAAAACAGTTCCAGCAGAGCCCGGGAACAAGGGTCAGGGACCGTCTGTGAATGGTGGACAGGAAATAGAAATGGAAAATAAGAGAAGAATACTAAATAAGCAGATATTTAAATGTGATCTTCGTTAATAATGTGAGTGAAGACAGAGATCGATGCTTCACTGTCTTCATGTAAAAACCACATTAAATCTATCAACCCAAAAAATCCTAGCAGTAGAAGTTCATGCACGATAAATTAGAATCAACCAGAAACGCAGTGATGTTTTTTGGCCGATTCCATTTTCTGCTGATTCCTCAAATCACACAGACAGCAGTCAGGAAAAGTAAAGTGTTCTTCAGCACAAATTTCCATCCTCAGAACAAGTAATTAAAACACTTGGCTCAACATTTACTAAAAGCCTCACTCAGTCACAGGTTCCGTCTTCACTTCAACGACTGTCAAAATAAAGTGCTCGCTGACGAGAGCGTGGAACTAAAGGAAAACGGGTTCCTGTGCTGCTGCCTTTGTGTCCAACTCATCACAGTCGTTAAACTCATGTTACTGATGTCCAAATGTCAGCTGTAAAACTAACTGCTGCTTAAACGTTAGCTAGCAGCAGGCTGCCTGAAACGGTGGTGTTAATTCTGACAAAGAAAAAGCCGTCGTCCCGTTGTTGCACTAGTCACTCGATGTTTTCTCACAATTTCAGAATCCAGCCGTGGGCCGGATTGGATGGTTCATAGGGCCAGGTTTGGGCCCACGGGTCGCAAGTTGATTATCATTGATTTAGAGTAAAAAGCACTATAAGAAATGTAGACATGAACTATTATAATCCAATCTCAAATACAGTACCAGGAGTTTGAGTTTATAATGGAGAAGTAGTTTGTGTTTCCTGAGGGAAATTTGGTTTCATTAACACGGATTTAGCCGAGAACAAAAAGCAAACGTTCTCCACTAAGAAAAGTAGGAAACGTGTTAAAAAAAACTCCTATATTTAAGGAGACACTCTGCAGAAAATGGAAGTCTCCAGCTGTGAGTAGAGAAACTTTATTTGATTTGATTCTTCATTTGTGCAGAGGAATCCTTGTAGAGAGGAGACGGGGGTCACATGTATTTGTTATGCCACAGATGAGTTCAGGACTGAGTCGTGATAAGAAGCCTGAAGGCTACCGGGGTTTATTGTGTTTCTGGAGTGGTGTGTGGCGCGGAACAAGGATCAAGGCAAAGCGTAGCCAGCTGTGCTCTGCAAACTGCACTGCTGGAGAGAGAGAGGGGGGAAAAAGAGACGGTGGAAAGAAGAAAAAACGCCCCAAGGCCGTTCCATCGGAGCTCAGTGAGGATCCCCGTCTACCAGTGTAGGTCTTTTACTGCCACAACAGACAAATGCTGCCTAGTAACAACATGGGTTTTTATAATTTACACTCTTAACCAATGGAAACCAACTGAGACTGAAGTTCACTTCGATATGTTCAATATAAACTGTAAACTGACTGTCTGGTAAAATCCAGTCCAATCCAGTCTAGTCTGAAGTTCAAGTTAGGGAAAAAAAATAATGTCCTCAGGGACACATCAGCATATAAACTGTAAGTAAACACTGTCGCTACAGTAGCGGATAAATAATACTTTAGCAAATGCACGGTGGAACCATAGTGAACAGTAAAGTCTTTAACTTTACTGAAACTTTACTGATCTGGTTAAATAATCACAAAGCCGTGAGTCGCCTTTAATTTAACAGTAATTTCTCATTTCCTGTACGGACCTGAAGACTGTATCCACCTTAATGGGTTGAAGTCACTGGTCTGACTCCAGCAGTCACTTCCATTTACTGTGTGTTTTCAAACTCACAGATTACCCAGTTTAACCCCACAGTCCCGGCTCCTTAACCGTGCCTTTCTTTTTGCCACGGGGATGATTGTGGAATTTGCATATATGCGTTGGCACCACAACAGACAGGTGGCGTGTCCAAAGTGTCTCCCTGCATTCCAACAACCAGGCCTAACTGCCCCGAGCTTTTAAGAAGGAAAATGCCATGACTTAATAAGGAGTGATGTGCAAAAAAAAAAGAAAAAAAAAGAAAAAAAAGAAAAAAGAAAAAAGTGAGTGTGTGAAGTGGAGCGTTCAGCAGCTGAGGGTGTGTGTGTGCCTCTGTCCGAGGTGCTGAAAGAAATCTTCACGGCCAGATGAGCTCAGCTTCGCAGACATCTGTCCATGGTGCTGAAATCCAATGAGGAGTTCTCAGCCCTCAGATGTAGAGCCGCACACTGACCGCAAAACCTCAAAGAACAAGGAGTTTCTTTATGAACCGAGTACTTTGTTTACGTGAAGATATTTGTAAGGATTTACATACTGAACAGAAGACTGAGTACAATAATAATTAATGGAACTGTGAGGGGAAAGTACGGTGAATATTAAGTAGTATATAAATATAATTTTCCTTTTAAATTACTAAATTGTTAAATTACTAAACTACCTACCTAAAACGTGACACACGTTTAGGGGCTAAAACAATGAGTTTTGCCTAGATATTTTTTGTAAAACTTAAATAATCAGACACGTGACGTAACCACAGCGTTTCTGCACCACTGCAGCGTGAAACAAAAACAAATGGGGCAACTCAACAGACTGTGACAAATCCAAACAGAGCAAATCCAAATGAGTGTGATTTCAACAAGGTCTTCTATGGTTTGGATGTTAAAAAATAACTGGAAAAACGTCATTAAATCAACGGGAGAATTCATAAAAATGGCTTTAACATCGGTCAGAAATCAGTCAACGGTTGTTGATGAAGAGACAGACGAGGACAGAGGTCAAACACTGAGGTCACTTCACAGCTTCTCTCCACAGAGACTCTCAGTTTTTTTGGTTGACGTGTTTGTGTTGTTGACAACAGAAACCCCTGCGATGTCAGGTGACATTTCTGTCTTTTTTCTTCCTTGTTGCGCCGCCTGAAACAGCCTTGATCTGGATGTGTTTGTATTTGTGTGTGTTTGCATTGTTGGTGTATGTCACATTCTAATCTGTGAGAAAATCTCTGCCAAACCACGGATAAAAATAAACTGCGCAGCTTCACAGAGCTAACAGCTGAACTGCGTGTCAACACGGTGTTCTCTGTGGTCGGAAAACACAATATTTGTTGGGGGAAAAAAAAAGGACTGGAGGATTTAGAGCAGGGGCGGGGGGGTCAGTTTGACAGGACTGTGAAATACAGTACAGAACAACAGGTATCTATACAGTAACTGAGTCAGAGTACACGACAGAGAAGTAGAATTACCACACACAGCAGGTAGTAGTACTCAGAAAAAACACGACAGACTGACAGGCGTCACATCGTTGTCACATGAGGAGACTCACTTTTCTGAACAACAGCAAAAAGTACTGAGATCATCTGTGGTGATTGAATCTCAACTTGCAGCAGCCTCTAATATATACAGTATATAAATTATATACTGTATTTTCCCTCAGTTTTCTGCTGCTGATCTGAGGTCTGTCTAAGAGAGAAGCCCATTGTTATTTAACACAGTGAATTGATTTGTTTTGCATCATATTTAAAATATGATGAATGAAACGCGCTGGTTGTCATTTACTTCAACTCTAAACATCAATTAATGTGGAGGACGGAGGGAGGGTGGATCAGACGTCAAGTCAAAGTGAATTTCTTAGCTTTTGGACTCGAACCTGAAACCTTTCCAAACCCAATTCCGCTTCCTTAACCACCGAGACACCACGGCGCCAAAGTACGTGGTTACTCTGGGAATCGAACCCAGACCAGACACATTCTCTCTGCCTCCTGAGGCGGCCGTGCTGTGTGTCATAAGAACTTCTAACCTGCTGATGTCGTGAAAGCTCTTCCTGGTAACACTCTGTGTTCACTCTGTATTCACACACACACACGTTCACGAAAGCTCTTCCTGGTAACACTCTGTATTCACACACACACACGTTCATATTCAAAGCTGCTCAGAGCCAAACTTTAATCTGAGAAAAAAAACCACAAACAAACAAACTATAAAATCAAGTCTGAACCTTGAACAATGTCTCAATATTGATGTTCTGCCTCATTATCACCACCGTAAACACTAATGAGGCTGAAAAAGTCAGCGAACCTTCAAAAAGAAACACACACACACACACAGACACACACAGTACTGACATGTTTTTGCAAGACGGCAAATTTGTTGCACCTGAATACATACCCAGCAGCAGCAGCAGCAGCAGCGTTTGCGTCGAACAGCGTGACTCGCTAAATATTCAATGCTAAACACATTTTATCGTCGGCGCTCCAGTTCATCTGTACCTGCGAAAGATGCACACACGTGAAAAATCAGGTGACTGGACTGAAGCCGCCGCCGCTGCCGCCGCCGCCGGCGGTCGATGGAAGGAGTGAGTTTCTGTCGAGATGCCGAATGTTTTATTATTTCACGTTTTTAAACTTTACTGACACGCAGTGAAGAGCGGCGCCTTTTATTTCACCTTGACGGTCGAGTATCTGACGCCGACCGTTGTTTCCTGTCTGGTTGTTCGTTTAACCTTCACTGACAACGTCAGCTGTTAATTTCAGATATAATTCAATGTTTCGTGGAGCTCGATCCAGTAGTTACTACAAAAAAAAAAAATATATAACCAGTAAAATATTAACCTGAGACGACGGCTCGTTCACGAGGTCAAGGCCAGATGGATGAGGATATAAAGAAGGCGATCGTCAGCTGTACTGCGAAAATGATCCTTTTTCACTAATTTAGTCTGAAAATGATTTTTTTTACTTCACATAAATCCTCGTTTGTCTGCATGAAAGTAAACGGCAAAAAAGTTTACACTATATTTACACTAGGTGTCAGTAGATGGCTACAAAATCTAGAAGAAACAAACACACTCCTACTGTGCGTCTTTCTTCAATTCCTGTGAGTAAATCATGTGCTGTGTTCAACTAAACAGGCTCAGGTTTCACACTGAGTAAATTGTAATTAAAGGACCAAAGATTCTTTAAACATTTTTGCTGCGTGTTTTGCCACAGACGTGGTGATGTCACTACTGTGTTGATCTTGGGGATTTTTGAGGACAACAACCTGAGCTCAAAGTTTAGATTTTTATTTCTAGGCGTAGGTGTAAAACTGAGAACTTTAACTGTTGCCGTGATATACTTCATTACGACATCACGCTGGTGTGAATGTAGCTCTTAAATGAAGGTATTACTAGAAGTTTTATGGATCTTTTACTGTAATTATTCCTTGCTCAGGAAAACCTGACCATTAACATCAATTGATGTGATGACTCCAAAGGTTTAACAGTCCAAACGCCGGCTCTTACATTTTTATTTGGTGTTTGCAGTTGCTTCCACCTTCAGGGAGTCATTCAAGCTAATTTATTCACGGCAGACTGTACACATTCACCCAGCGTTAGAGCTGTGGTCAGCAACTCCCTCTCTCTTATTTAACTTTTAGTTGACTTCCTGTGTGAAGACTCCTCATTACTGAAACTCCTAATTCCAAAAGCATTAATTGCAGCGCTGGAAATAGTCTGGGGCTGCGTTCAGTGCCAAAATGATCTTGAAACTATTAAGGCAAGGAGGAAAAAAAAAAAGTTTTGTGACAGCGTCATTAACTCAGCAGCTCAGAGCAGACGCTGGATGTGAAACATTTTCTTTTAAATAAATGAAGCGTTGAGGGACACTGGAAGATTTTCTGCCAGATTTACTGTCCGAGCCTCGAAACTACAGAATAAAAGTCAATAAAGTAAACAATCAAATTAGTCAGAGATGTCGGAGGATTACTTAGGGATAAGGTTGATCGCTGCTCAGTCAAGCTTCAACTCAAGGAGTAAAAATGCTCCAGTCCTGACGTCGTTCGGACTCTAACTCTGTGACCAAATCCTCTGGATGGACGTCTACTTCACACTCCACTGGTATGTGCCATCAGGTTTATTCCTGGAAATGAAATGGGTCTTGGAAAAGCAGGATTTCCAGACCCCTGGAGCCCACACGGCGCCCTCTGCAGTCATATCTCAGGAACATAAGTAACTGAGACAAATTCAGGGACATGAACGCTCGACTTTAGTGACGGCGGCATAAACACACGCAAAGAATGACCCAGGGGGTATTCACCTGTGGTTTACTGCGTCTGTGTGTGTGTGTGTGTGTGTGTGTGTGTATAAACGTCCTGCATTACACATGAGCCTGGCTGATGTGCACACAGAGGGAGTGAGTCACTCTGATTAGTCAGAGCTGCACTGGGGGCCTGAGAGAGAAGCCTATAGTTGGTATGCTGAGTATATGTGTGTGTGTGTGTGTGTTTCTAGTTGGTATGAGTATGTGTGTGTGTGTGTGTGTGTGTGTGTGTCTGTGCATGTGTGTGTGTGTGTGTGGTGAGCAGGTAAAGTATTATCCCCCCAAGAAACTGGCTCCCTTGTTAGTAGACATCTGTCAGGCAGGGAGATGTAAAGTGACAGAAAGGTTGAGGGTACACACACACACACACACACAGCCGTCTTCTAGGCCCCTGCCAATCTCTCTGACACTCACAGACAGATGTAAAGTACGTGCAGTTTAATCGACAGTCTTTGTCTTCGTGTGTCGTCCAATCCCTGAGACGACGACGACGACGACGCAGTGATTCTCATTCTGACATAATGAACGGTTAGAAACAGCCGGGCTGAACCAGAGTCCAGAGAACACACGGTACGTGGCCAGGACACCTACTGTACAAATCTATGGCAGGAGCGTAACCACAGAATATATATATAAAAAAAAGATTTTCAACAAACTTCCTGGGATTTATTTCCACATTGCTGATGCTGCGTTTTCTCAGAATAGACTTTAGTTTATCCTGGTGACACTTGTACTCTGCCTCAGGACGTGTCCCTGAGTGTGAGAAACTGATGGAGTTGAGGAGGAAGCACAACAACCACAACGTTCCAGTGACACCGGAACGATGTCGGAAAACGTCTAAAAACCAGGACTGAAAAACGATTCAAATGTAAATTCTTTTTTTAAACGTGAACGTCGTGTCTCGGTCTAGTTGAACATTTTTTTGGCACACGAGGTCTGACTTTGTGCCTCCAGAGAAACATTCACGGCCAAATCAGATATTCACACATCACATGGTTTATGACACGGAACCATCTGTGGCCGTTAGGAACTGTGATGTGGCTGTAAGTGGCAGAGGGGTGAGAGAGGGGGAGGCAGAGGGGGAGAGAGAGCAGGAGGTGGTTGAAGGGGTGATCGGTGCCTGCAGTGACTTTTCTGAACCTCAGCGACCTCTGGTGGCGAGGCGAGCAAGACAGTTTTACACGCAGGAGGATTATTTCCAACACGTTTCACCAACGAACTCTGTGATTTTGGTCATTTAGAATAAAATAGAAAAGGAATCAAGGACTCCTGTCCTTGAGTCTCAAGGAGTCCTTGAGTCCTTGAATAGAATAGAATGAATAGAATTATGAAGCACCAAGACCTAAGGATTCATTTCAAATAAAAATTCAAAATGTCAGCTGATGAAACCAGAGGCTCCTCTGTCCACCTGCTGGTCACTGCCCAACCATCATGCACTGCTGGTTCATTATTATAATGTAGCTGCTGGACCAGTTTAAACCGGTTTGATTTTTTTTTATTATTATTATTATTCTGTTGAATTAATGACATCGAGAAGAACGAGGCGTGTCCTGAAACTGGAGCGAAGATCTGGACGAAACCATTGATTATTAAATGATGCTATGAAAAAAAAAAAAAAAAAGTTTTCAACGCAACCAATAGCAGCCACACGCCCTGCACCTCCAGGTCTGATCGAGCGAAAGTTACGAGTCTCAGTTGTAACGGTGGTAACAAGTGCTGAGTCAGCGCTATCGATCGAACCCTCCGCTGTATAAATTAGGTGTAGATTCTAGTGATTTCTTCTCACCTTTAGGGCAGATACAGAGGTGTGTGTGTGTGTGTGCATTAAGACATTATTTATTTTTTAGTTCAACACACACACACACACACACAGCATTAACATGATGCAGAGCTGATGGAAGCCCAGCCTCAGGTGCCACCACGACTGCATCAATAATCTGTGTGTGTGTTTGTACCGTGACAAACCTGCGTCTCTGCACCTGTTCACACCTGTCTTTCTTCATCTGTCACTCACACACACACACACACACATTCCAGTGTTTACTCTTATCTGCGGAGCTCAGTGTGCGTCTAAAACGTCTGATTTCGCACCTTGATCAGAAGCCGTGAACTTCTTTGTGGAGGATGACAATTTAAAAAAAAGTTCAGGAGAGAAGTGACAGGATGTAACAATTCTTAATCTTAGGATCTGCAATGCTTTTTTTTTTTAAAAAAAAACCTTTTTTTTTATACGATTTACTGGCATGAAAGAAACCAAAAACAGAAAAGAAAAGAAAATGTGTCAGGACTCAGAGGTGAGATAAGGAAGAGCAGAGAATCATCTCATTTCTCTCCACCTCTGTTTGTTTGTTTGTTTGTGTTCAGTCATTTCAGCTGAGATTATGTCGACACAGAGAGACTTCTGTTAACACTGTGGTCAGGTGTTGTTACCCCGACCGACTGGTCGATGATCTTCCTCCTCCTCCTCCTCCTCTTCTTCCCTTCGTTCATATCCATCTTTTACTTCATGTTCTCAAAACTCCTGCACTGCTCCCTCTGCCTCACCTCCCTCCTCACCTCCCTCCTCACCCCCCCCACCCCTCCTCCTTTCCCTCCACTTGGGTATTTTCTTTCCCAAGTTGGCATTAATCTAATTTTCTGCACCATTAATGCTAAGCTAAGGCCTTATGCCCTGATTTGCAGCTCACTTCGAAGGGAAGGAGGCAAGTCCTATTTCTGTGGGGCCTCGACGTAAATCAAAATGGTGGCTGATGGGAGTGGAGGCTGATGGATGTTGGTGGAGACAGGAAATAGAAGAAGAAAAAAAATCGACTCGGCCCAAAGAAGCAGGAGGAGGAGGAGGAGGAGGAGGAGGAGGCACACACTGACAAAAAAAAACCACAGACACAGACACACAAAGGGAAAGTGCCAATCATGGTTGTGGCTTAAGTAAGAGCAGGTAACAGCATGTGTGTGTGTGTGTGTGTGTGCCTCGTCTCATGAATTCTGGCTGCAGCCTGTTTCCTCCAGCCTCTTCCTGGACTGCAGTCCTGTCTGAGTGCTGCCACTTTAATCAAACAGAGGTTTGCAGATGAAGTTTTGACCAAGTCGTCATCGTCTGATCTTCTTCCTCATCAAAGAAACCGTGATTTTGTCGTTTGTTCAGAACCGTCCCGCGGGGAAAGATTTTATCTTGACAGAACGTCTCTTCTGAAATTTAAATTACATTTAAGCGTCTGCTTTAATGGCTACTTCACATGTATGGAGATCCCAGTTGTCATGACAACAGATGCACCCTAATATCTTATGTTATTTTTTTTGTTTTTATAATTGGCAGATTGTCAATAGTCAGGAATGTTGATGTCACCACCTTATTTTGATCCATCCATCTACCAATCATCATTTGGTCAATCCATTTATCCATCCATCATCCATCCATCCATACTGCCATCCATCCATCATCATCCATCCATAGATCCATCATCAATCCATTAAACTGAGTGAAATAAACTCAAGCGCTGATAAGAGTTTGCAAAAAAAAACCACAACAACGTGTGCTAATATTTATCATATGCTGTGATTTGATAAAGGAAGTTCATCATCATCACTAAACCAAACATAACAAAAAAACACTTTTAACATCAGACTTTCCATCATTCTCACAGCCTGTTGTTCTCTGCTCTGTGTCTGTGTGTGAATGAACAGGGTCAG
>NC_024315.1:3983780-3995968 GCF_000523025.1 Cynoglossus semilaevis | reverse complement strand
AGCAGCACCGGCAGCCGCCTTCTCTCTCTCTCTCTCTCTCTGTGACATCATGTGTTTTGCCTCTGAGGCATTAGACACGGAAGCTGCAAAAATAAGTTTAACGACTGCACATCGTCGTCTGTAATCACTGACGAGAGGAGAAACAATTATCTGTGAGTTAAAAAAAAAAAACCTGAATGGAATTGTGGGTTTGACTGTGACATGGATGAGGTTTTTGAAGCACAGACACTGCGGCTCTGCAGCGCCCACAGGTACTGTTTCCCACCTGGTTGATAGAGTGAGACAGTTTACAGCTGAGTGCTCGGCAGGAGACTCCAGAGAGGAGGAGCTGCTGCTGCTGCTGTTACTGCTGCTGCTGCTGTTACTGCTGCTGCTGTTACTGCTGCTGCTGCTGTTACTGCTGCTGCTGTTACTGCTGCTGCTGGTAATGCTGCTGCTGTTACTGCTGCTGTTACTGCTGCTGCTGTTACTGCTGCTGCTGGTAATGCTGCTGCTGTTACTGCTGCTGTTACTGCTGCTGCTGTTACTGCTGCTGCTGCTGCCGCTGCAGGGGTTTGAATCCCGGCCAGCGGCTGCATGTGGCTCCACAGATAGCTGCCTAAACATCCTCTTGTCTCATTCCATTAGTATGTCATTTCTCAGCAACCAGGTGTCATAATGTAGCGACCAGACTTTCTGCTGTGTAATTGGATTGAGGACAGACAGCCAAGCTGCCAACACTTCAAAAAAAGAAAAAAAAAAAAAATTATATTTAAAGCACCTTGTAACTCTCTCAGTTTGATTTCCCTAATGTTCTGGATTACTTTCCTTCTCAAATCCTTCAGGGCCGCGGCCGTCTCTCTCTCTCTCTCTCTCTCTCTCTCTCACACACACACACACACAGAGACTGCTTCATTTACAGGTGTTTTTTTAAGGGATGTCTGATATTAGCTTATTGCCGTTATTGTCACTAACACTTAATTTCCGACTCTGATATCAACTGATAGCGATGTAGCGGAGCAGTGGTGGCCTGGTGGTTACCCCCCCCCCTCCGCCCCCCCACTACTGAGCACCTGGTAATATTGACTTATTTATCTGTTGCTGACACCAGTATTCTGCATACAATCACCTGATTATTA
This sequence comes from Cynoglossus semilaevis, assembly GCF_000523025.1. NCBI lineage: Eukaryota > Metazoa > Chordata > Actinopteri > Pleuronectiformes > Cynoglossidae > Cynoglossus > Cynoglossus semilaevis. The sequence goes on along the minus strand of NC_024315.1, from coordinate 3,994,850 downwards.
AAACAGATGACAAAAATGAGCTGCAATGCTGCCATCTAGTGGCGTTCACTTACAGATACCGCCGTTTTTCCCCCAAAAACTATTTTCAGGTCACATATCATTTTCGTGAAGCCCAGGCATTTTTTTTTCCTTTGTGTGGCTACTTTTATTTCACTGAGGCAGTGCTACCAATCTTACCCGGCAACCGGGAATAATTGATATACAAAGGCCGAGCACTTTATCGCACATATGACACAACACTGAAGATCGGCCGCATCTCTGCTGCTGCTGCTGCTGCTGTTGCTGCTGCTGTGACCCGCTCCATCTTTTGGGAACACACTCTCTAACACAGTGTTATTAGTCAGATGCCACTGGTTTGAAAGGTTTAAGTGGATGATTTAGGAACACGGGACGCAAGGACACGCTGCACCTGGTTCAAAAGGTTCTGGTTTTTGTTTTGTTGCATTGATGGTTTTCACCAGATGTTAGACGCAAATGACCCGCTCCATCTTTTGGAGCTGGTGTCCACGTGTGCGGTGATCCTGGGGAGGATGTAACATGGGAGTCGCCTACTCGACACTCCAGGAGATGTGCAGCCTTTTCCAAGTGTCTGTCGTCCGATGTTCAGTCTAGCCTTGACGACAATTTGGTGCTCAGCTGAGTCTGACAGCACGGCAGAGAGAGGCAGAGAGAGGCAGAGGGAGAGAGAGAGAGAGGGAGGTAGAGACAGGTGTTGTTTTCAACCTTGTTCTCAGCTGACAGCTGGGTTCACCTTGTACCTCCAGACCTTGAGGATTTACAGTAAAGTCAAAGCAATGCCGTTGCTTAAAGGAGCGACAGGAAAGTTCCAGAACAAATACATCAGTTTGTGAGAGATTTTCTACTCACATTTCTACGGGTTTTTTTTTCGGCATTTTTGTTAGAGGTTTCCAATATATATTTTTTGTAAGGAACCACTTTCACATTCACAAAACTGTTGCCGTTTGAATGTTATTATTATTATAATCACTAATGAACAATAAGGGCAAAGAACAGATGTTGGCAGAACAATGATCCAATTAGTGTGAAATCATGGATCGTCAAGAGGAAGATCCTGGAACGGTTTTTTAAATTAAACTGTAAACAGACAAATACTTGTACATAATAAATATATATATATTTTAGACTACATGTTGCACCGGAGTATTCTCTGAATCTCTTGTGAAGAGGAAATAAAAACCACCTTCGTCTCAGCGCTCATATCACGTTAACGTGAATCATATTTCACCACTGACAATCGGCCGTTTCCACGAACTAACGATGCGTTTTACCCGCACGTCTCCCTGTGGCTGAATTTGGACTAAACGGTCTGAAAAATAAGCGAATGCCAATTTACTGGGAGCTTCAACTATTTTAATTACACATCGCAGTAATGAGCCTTTTAAGAATCGTATTTAACAAACACAAAAAAACCAACAAAACAACGATGATTCCATGCAGCCCCAGAACATCACCTTCGCTGCTGAAGAGACTAACGCACAGATCTGCTCTCAGCTGTGAGCGTGTGCAAACGTGACAAGTACAGATGTCGGCTAAAGTAAATACAGTTTTCCCAGAAGTCACTGTGCACAGATACTGCTGCGTCATCATGGGTTTTAAAATAGTCACAGGAAGAATTCACAGCTTGCTCCCAAACCGTTTTTTTTTTGTTTTTTTTTAAATGATGAAACAGCTGTAGTTAAACAGCCGTTTAACAAACAAATGCTTTGTTAAAAGAGATTCTCATTATTTAAAAAATGCCAAAGACGAAATAAATGCAAAATAAAATGAACCAAAGACTGAATATTTGTATGATAATGGTTAATTAAAAAAAAAAAAAAAAAACAGCAATACAACGCTGTAAAATATTGATGCAAAATCGGGATCAAAATATTGCAATTTCAGCTAATCAATATTTTCCTGCACCTCTCAAATATATATATGTAAAGTCATACATACATATATACTCATATGTATATACATAGAAATACTAACATCAGATAAGATTCACATTTTCCCTCTATTAAAGCTGTTGCTCTGATTCATCATTTACATACAGACGCCACACAGACATTATGTCAGTACTGCAGTATCCACAGAGCTTGTACTTGGAGAGTGAAGTAATCCTTAAAGGATGATTTAATTCATCACAGCCGTCGGCCTCGACTCGACTCGACTCGACTCGACCGCAGTGGACGTTTGTTTTTCCTGATTACTGAACAAACCTATGTTTCACAGTAATCAAAGGTCGTTAGGAGCCACAGCTTTGGCCCCGAACTGCCGTCGTGGATAACGACTTGGACGTGATCGTACTCAGTGACTGTGTTAAATTCGTACGTCTGTCGGATCGTCGTGGACGACGACGGTGCCAAAAAAAAAACCATCGTGCAGATGGAAGTGTAAAGGGAATTATGACGTCGAAGCTGCCAAAACACGGGGAGAGCCAGGAGGTGGACAAGGTGAAGGAGGGGGGAGGGAGGAGGGGGAGGGAGAGGTGGGGGGAGGCAACGAGGTGAGAAGGAGGCAGCAGGAGGTGACAGGAGGTGATTAGAGAGTGATCAGACAGGAATTAAAAGAGCAATTAGAGAAAACCAGACCAACCTCTGCTCTGGGGTCAAAAGGTCATGGGCTCATCAATTTATAATGTTAGGGAGGGGGAGGGGCAGGGTGAGGGTGAGGGGGCGTGTCTCTAAACAACTGCAGAAAAAAGTCTTTCAGAAAGACATTTAACGTTCACAACAACAGACAGCAGCCACACGTAAAAAAAAAAAAAAAGTTCTGTCTGGAATTTAAAAAAGGCTCAAACTTCACACAAATCACATTTTTTCAACTCATTAATATTCTTTGTAAAATTATGATTAAATTCACTACAGAATCTAAAACAACCAGATACTTTAACGTTCATGAATATTCAGTTCTGTCGTTCTACCAAATCTCTGGGGTCGCCACGGGGTCACAAGCCAAAAAAAAAACCAAAAACGAGTTAGAACCACCGCCCTAGTGGTATATATCTGTCAGTGAAGTAAAAAAAAAAATTTTGAATTCTAATTAAAACATAACGTCAGTGTGATTAAATAAAGGATGGGGATTGGCTGCATTAGAGCAAAGAGATCAGCTCAGAGGACGGCAGCAGGAAAAGTTACGCCGAGAACGGCGATTAATCCACTTAAGGTGGTAATAATATTCTTAAGCACAGTGTTGTGTGCATTTGTGAGAGAGAGAGAGAGAGAGAAAGAGAGAGAGAGAGACTGCAGCAGTGCTAGCCTCATTAAGCTACAGGGGAGAAGAGCTAAACGGATTAGACAGACATGGATTATTCCCGCATGAAATCCTGGAACCAAGAAGAGAAAAGGGAGAGATCAGCAGAAAGTAGGAAAATAGTTTTTCATCTTGTCACGTATAAATAACAACATCCAAAGGAAACGGATAAAGGGACGGACAGAGACGAGTGGTCGTGTTCAGGACGTACGGGAGAGGAAAAGTGAAACAGGAAGAAGACGAGGTCTGAGGTTCAAATCTACTGAACGTTCCAGAAAAGAGAGTGGAGTCGGTGGAGAGAGAGATTTAAAACAGAGATGAGGGGGTGACGTTTGGAGGAGAAAAATTCAACAGGAAGTCTTGGAGGTGATGGAGTCAGGGGGAGGGAGGGGGAGGGAGTCACTCAGAGGAGAGGAGGTGAGGATTAACGTCTTCCCTCCCTGTTATCGTGTACTTCAAGACACTGTGATACTGTATCACTGTACTCACAGGTCAACTCCAGTACACGTTCAACTTCATTCACAGACACTTTTTTGGAACCTGAGCTACGACAACCCAGACTCACAGGTACTGCAAGTATATTTGTCCCACTCCAGTGCAGTATTCGCTGTTCACGTTATCAACATGACAGAACAGTGTTGACAGCAGGGCGGCGCCAGACGCAGAACTGAAAACAGGTTTGTGTGGTGGTTACATTTTACTTCTAAAAGTTATTCAGCAGTGGGGCGCTGTGGTTCCCCAACTTTGTACCAAGGACCGGTCGGTCAGTATCAATACCACGCTAACATGGACGGATCATTAAATTTTCAAAATAAATCATCGCCTCATATCGAATGACCTACGGACCAGCACCGGTCCCCGGACCAGGGGTTGGGAGCCCCTGCTTTAGAAGACTAAGCACCATCCATTACTGTTGTCAAACACCTTCAGCACTTCATATTTATATAACTAGGTTTAAAAAAAAACAAACTTCCAGCTCCCGTTACTGCTTTACTGAAATACAGATTTTTAAAAATATTTTAAAAACAAGTATTCAGGTTTAATCTGGGCCAATTACTGCAGTACTTTCTCCTCCTACTCTATGACTTGTAGGCTTATATTTGTGAAACTCTTTAGATCATAGAAATATCTGCTGTGTTTACAGCAGACACAGGAGTATATGCAGTAGTACGAGGAAATATATACTCAGAAGTAAACTGTAGTCATGATGTAAAATAACCCAGTGACTCGTTCACCTCACTCTACTACCTGAATAGTGTGTGTTTTAAATTGATAAAGTCCGACCAGTATCGAGGATACGGGCAGATTCTACTCAGATTAATGATGCATGCGTTTCTTTTTTATGTTATTAGGTAGAGTGCAGCGGTGTTGATGCAAAATGGCTGAATAAATGGACTACATTTATACAGTGTCCTCCTCCTCCTCCTAATGGCCGTTCAAAGTGCTTCACACAATGAGATACATTTTCCCATTCAGGCAGTATTTCTATATTTAGCACTCGACTGCTCATGCATCCCATTCACAGACCGACGACCACAGGCCTTATGGGTAATACGGGTACAGTGTCCCGCCCAAGGACACCGGGACAGGCAACGTAAAGACAGAGTGGACGTAAATGGACCACAACCCACATTTTCTTTTTACAGTGACCTTTGTCTCCACCTTAACCACAAGGGGTCTCTGCTAACAGTTGACCCCAGTTTGACCCCGGCTCATGAATCTTAGTTATTATTCTGTATCTGTAGTAAGAATCTTTAGTCAGGGTCAGACCACATAATATCAACCCGATCACAGCCGAGGAAGACGGCGTCGACAGAAATGATGTTGATGGTGTCGGAGGATGAATCAGACGAACAAAGATGTGTTTATAAAGAAAATGTACGACGATCAGTGTCACAGGCCACGACGGAAACACTTTTTCCTTTAAGGCAATTTTTGCTCATTGTGAGTTCAAGGTCCCTGGTTCGACCTGCTGAGAGGAAACAGTGAGATCCCTCGCAGCTGCATTTTCCCACAGATTTGAAGGCAGCAAACCCCCCGGTGTCACACATTCTGCGTCTCAACGCTCGTCTGACTTTGGTTCCCGCCACGGACACCGTTTCCCTCTGGGACTACAGAGAGCAGAAAGGTGCCAATGACTGTGTCACATCACAAGGCCACTCCACACATCTGTGGCCCAGATAAAAAGAAAGAGGAAAAAAAAAGAAGAGGGAGGGGGGTGGGGGGGGGAGGAATGGGTCGAGAGTGAAGACAGACGAGGAAGAGCTGTTTTTATCCTGTGCAAATGGACGTGAAAACATAGAAAAAAAAATCAGATTATAGTAGTGGGTAAACACAGTTCTTTACTGTCGTTTTCTAATGTCATGTAAATAAATCTGAATGTATTTTTAGTGTTGGTGCAAATCCAGAGCCACGAAGCCCAAAAATAAATATTAGATTTTTTTTTTTTATCTGCTGCTGCTGATACTTTTGTGACATGTAGATACATCTGTGTAAAAAACACAGACAAAAACACATAAATCCAGCCTTTAAAATGTGTCTGTTTTCAGCCAATCATCTCACTGCAGAGTTGCTGTTGTCTGTGTGTGTGTGTGTGTGTGTGTGATGGTCGTCTCATTGTCCACGGCCGTCGAGTGTACGTGTGATTATAAACACATTTGTTTCCTCTGCATTGATCTTTATTTTATCTCCATGTTTTTCTTTGCTGTGATTAAAATAATCAACTTTACATCTCACACCTCATGTATATTAGAGAGGATGATGTCATAAAAACATATCCTTTTATGGAAGGAGTTTGACGAAGTCTGTCCGAGTATAGAGAACATTCTGGACACTACTGTTGGTTCTCAGGGAAGAACCAAGAAATACCTGGTTCTTCCCTGTGAACCTACGATCTGCATATACTTTTTTTTTATACCATTTGAAATTTTACGCCTTCTCACCACCAGGTGGTGCATACTCTGTAGCAACAGGACAAAAGTCCACAGACGCTCCATGCGACCTGCTATTTCGTGGACGCTGTGTTTGTTTACTGTCGCCTTAGTAACGCCCCCCCGCCCCCACTTTAGTTCCTCCCACTAAACAGGTGTGAAGTGACCTACATTCACGTTGGTTCACCGCGGTTCTCAGACCTCAGAGCCAGAACCATGAGTCCTAATATTTTCAGTTTTTTACCATCTCAGTGACTTCCTGGTGACTGTGTTACCCATGTGTTGTTTCGCTGCACAAAACACAAACGGCTGAACATGAACAAGAAAACCAGGGGAAAGCAGCTAATTGGATGAGCTTCCCTGGAAACACAGACTAAATCAGTGCCAAGGAGACTGACAGTGTCGTCTATGGAGGAACCGCATTTAAATTCAAGGTTTTGGTTTTGAATATATTCCCACTCTCTGAAACGATGACTCAGTCAGGGTGAAATCTGTGTGGTTCCTCACAGTAACCTGAACCGTTGTTTGTAGGAATCATGAATCACCAGACAAATTAATTTTCTTTTTTGGACCTCAGTCCAAAATATTACAGTTTACACTTCATGGTTTTCGCTTCAGTCTATTCAGACTTTTACATGTCTCACAGGACCGCAAATATATATTTACACCTATAGATTCCAATGACACAACACCACTGAATAACTTCTGTGTCTCAAACTGGTGATGTCATCAACACATCCTTGCGTCTGCCTTGCTGGAAATCCCGCTGACTGCCCAGATTTCCAGCTGGCTGGAGATTTGACTGTAGTCTGCGACAAAGTGAGGACACATCTGTGAGTGTCTGTAATTGTGCCTTTAAAGACGTTAAGGCACCACATCTGCTAGAATGCTGAGGTCTGCTCTGCTCTGCTCCCAAGGACATAAATGTCGTCATTAAGCCACGGCGTCCTCAGTGGCAGATGTAGATTCCTGAGCAGATGTCTTACAGTTAACCTCCCTATGGTACATGTCCAACCAGTTGCTTTTGGATAAAGTTTTTTTTTATAGTGAAAAATGCACTGTGTAAGAAAAAAAAAACACGAACACAAAACGCCAAGAACTGAACTGAGAGAGAAGTACTCAAATATGCTAGCTGAAGCAAAAATATGGAAATGTTTTTAAAATGACCAAGAACTGAACTGTAATTTTCTGTAAAATAGTCACAAAGCTTTTTGGCAATTGACAAATTCCCATTCATTCCCACTGGAAGGATGAACTGGTATAAAACTCATGTGGATTCAACCTTAATGAACAATAGGTACATGTTTATTCCACTCTTGTTTTCATGCAAAGTATTTTAGAAAATATTCATATTTTAATGAAGTATAAGTTGCAAGTGCATTTTTTCTCTTTTAAAAATCATCAAGCAGGCCTGATTAAAACCCCTAGCGGGCCGGTTTTGGCCCACGGGCCATATGTTTTGACACCCCTAGCTTCAGTTCTCAACCACATGGTGGTGGTAATGCATCAGTCAGTTCTTTAACAAGCTCTAATAGAGAGAGTAAGTATTCAAATATGCTAACTGAAGCAAAAAATATGGAAATGTTTTTAAAATGAAAAAAAAAAGCAGACCTTTTTTTGCGTAGCTACAATCTCGGCCGACTTTGTAAATAAACGTAGCATTATATAAAAAAGAACTAGTTTAGTGGTTGAAGACGGACTTCATGTTTTCAGTAAATTATTGTAATTTCTGTACCAACCAAACTGCACTCTGACAAATCAAACCCATCATCCTTTTTATTTTTATTTTTTTTTAGATGATCCTGTTTTTAACACATCAGGCTGTCAGAAAAATCACACTTCACTTCTTTATCACATCTCGCTGTGACGGAGACAGAAAGTGATGCCAACGTGCATCTGGGCGAACAGTCTGTTCGTACCGATTCCTGACACACGCCGAGGATTATTAACTGTCTGCTTGGAAATCAAAACAGCCGCAGCCGCTCACCACATCCCATTTAGTTTGAAATGCCTCTAAATACCCCTCCGACAGCCATTCTCATCAATCTGATGCTGTAATCCATCATTATGAATGTAGAGTGGGAGGCATTGGTTTAGAGAAATGGCTCCTTTTGTTTCTGTGTGAAAAATGACTCAATGGTTGTGACTTTGGTACAATGGATGAATGATGGCTCTGAAGCCAACTGGCAACTTTGAGATATTTGTGAAAATGTGCTGCAGCCTGATGGAGGGAAGTCGATTCTTTTGCCTTCCGTGCAGCCGTGTGTCTGGGAAAACGTTATTTCGGTAAAAGACTGAAGTTTCATTCGTGTCGTCAGTGATGGGAATAATCCCTTAGATTTGGACGATCAAACCACGACTGCCGATCCCTGAAGTCTATATTCACGCCACGATCTGGTGAATTGGATTAAAAAATGTCCTTTTGTCTGCGATCTACTTTATCACTTTTTATATTTACAATTACACAAAGTGTATTTCTGATATTATTACTTTGATAGATCTGCACAAGTTAACAAGAATAGAATCTGGCGATACGACACGTATCACGATACACGGGCACCGATACGATACATTGCGATATATATCACTAACTAATCGTTAACTCTACAGTCACAGACAACAGATAACTTTGCTGCCGAGATCCTGGACTAGTTTTCCAGCCTCAGCAGGTGAGTCAGTGAGGGTGAGTCAGTGAGGGTGAGTCAGTGAGGGTGAGTCAGTGAGGGTGAGTCAAGCAATCCCTCAACTGACATCCGAACAAAATGCATTCTTCAGAGAGAGATTACACGTCGCAAACTCATGTCCCCGCGACCATTAACATTCATTATGGGCAGCAGTGGCTCCTGGGAAAAAAACAACATGAACGCACTCTGATATTAATTCATGAAGTGTTTTTTTTTTTTTTCAAGCCCGTTCTTCTGTCCTGCCTAATTGTAGTCGACATGAGTTCAAGTTAATGTAGTTGTCAAACACATCAAACACGTCGGTGAGAACCAGCTTCTCTTTACTACTACAAATACTACTACTAATACTACAGAACTACTACAGTACAGGTCATGAATAAGAACAAAGACAAAAACAATGGCCTCAATTTGTTGGCTGGTCGTACCATTAATTCTTACTTTAAATTAAACCTAATGGTTTGTCTGGATGTTTAACGGTGAAGCAGCAACACTTCAACATCTCACTAACGCTATCAAAAACTTGTACCAAACAGATTAAACAATCTCACTAACGCACTAACGTACAAAAACTTGTACCAAACAGATTAAACAATAATTGAATTACAAACAACAGGTATCGTGAAAAATATCCATTTCCTGCAGTCATCATTCCTCCTGAGGTATGAGATTCTAACACACAGTTGTGCAGCGTTACCTTATATCTGTTATTGAAGCCACGACGGAGAGATTTAGTTAATTAGTTTTCGCAAGAGAAATTTAAAAAAATTGAACAGAAAACTTGAGTAAAATACAAGAAAAACACTGGAGTAGCAGCAGACTACTGACCGATTGACTGATTCACTTTTCATTATTAGCACTGCATCATTTATTGGCAGTTATCTTGGTTTATCACTTGTTTACACCACAAACAAAAACCTAATCTCCTCAAAGTTTTAATCCCCAACTCTGCCCAAAACGAACGGAACGTGGATGAAGTTATTTCTGATAAGAAATAACTTTTTTTTTATTTATTCTTTTAATGGCCCCTCGGAGTGTTTGTCTGACCTTCTGCAGGTCCTGCCCCCCACCCCCTCCACTCCCCCCCCGGGGGGACTGAGGTTTTGTGGAAAATCTGGGTTATTTCAAGAGCAAAGTTACCAGAGGTGTCGGGAGCAATTCTGGAATTTTAAGTGGAAACACTTTCATTGATAGAGAGTCGATCCCCACAGCAGCACAAAAAGTCAAATTTGAATAAGTACAAGTTTTACCCCCCCCCTCCCTCCTTCTCCTCCCCCCACAGCTGTCTCCATCCATTAGCAGCATCTTTTAAAACCTCCAGGTGTCTCCTCAACCTGACACTGCTGTCACCTGAGACTTCGTCCATCACATCCATCACACAGTCGTCTCGGGCTGTTTGACACCGCGCCCGGTTGTTAGGCCATCACTGGCTCATCAATCTGGACGTTAAAATCCCACGAGTTCTTCCCGCAGCCGTTCTCGCCGCCGCCGCCGCCGCTGGAATCGCCGTCTGCAGTGACCTTGAGCTCACGCTGCAGTTTGGCCACGCGTTAAAGTACGCCTTCCTACAAATGTATTCGACTCAGGCACTCGAGTGGTTAACGCCTGTCGCGTTTACAGCAGTGTCTTTCAACCTGGGGGTCGTGGCCCAGTGTGGGGTCGTCTTGAGTTCAAATTGGGCCATTTTGCAACCAAATCTGGCTGCTCGTGTTACATGGTTCTGCCCATAGTTAAATAACTAACATACAGGGTTAGGGTTAATGGTGTACTCTAAATCAGGGGTGTCAAACATACGGCCCGCGGGCAAGAATTGGCCCACTAGGGGAGTTAAATCCGGCCGACTTGATGAATTTTGAAATTGATAGAAATGCACTTCACGTTGGTGATGTTTTGTCAAATTATAATATCATTAAATATGAATGTTTTCAAATGTTCAAGGGAGGGAAAACATGGACTTATTGTTATTTATAACTAATTATGTTTCAGTTGTACTGGCCCGGCCCACGTGACATCTAATCCGGGCCGTTTGTGGCCCCTGAACCCAAATGCGTTCAGTCTAAATGGACGATACTGTCGGTATGAGTTCATTTCCTGCTGTTGATCAATGGCTACGACGTGCACCTGATCACATGACTCATTACTCGGTTTAAGTGACGTGACACACGAACACTGAAGAGGAGATAGGAGTCTCTTCATCACCGTGG
>NC_024315.1:3981608-3983649 GCF_000523025.1 Cynoglossus semilaevis | reverse complement strand
CACGGTTATAATTATCTAATCAAGCGTCGCCCTCGATTGGCTAACATCTTTAACTAGCTCCCCTCATTACTGATCTGGTAATTACACCTCGGCTTTGATGTTTCAAACCCTGATTGGCAGAATAAACCAAAAATATAGTTGAAGGACGTCGAGGTCAAGATGAGAGAGAACGCTGTGAAAGATGTTAGTTTATTTAGAAAAAAAAATATCTAAGTGGAAAGACAAAATGTTCTTTTGGTAATTACAAAAAAAAATCTAACTAGCAGAGACCAGAGGTCATCGAATATGTGATTCTTCTCTGGGAAAACCAACTTCTGTCACAGTCCAAGAATTCACACAGATTTAGTTGATGCTGATTGGCCCTTAGATATTTCAGATTAGTGACAACAGCACCAAACCTGGTACCAATATCTGCCGGCCGGATTAGAAAGCCCAGCGGGCTGCATGTGGCCCACGGGCCGTAGCTTTCCTGGGTCTGCTCTCAATCCTACCAGATTAGTATTAAACAGATTACTGACCGGATTAACAACCAACAGAACAGGAGTTCTGTGAAAGAAACGATAAAACGTTCTGTTGCAGCAGTCGCTGTCGATGAAGGAGGTGTGTTTTTGTTTACGGCCAGTGTAAACACACACACACACACACACACACACACAACAACAGCTCTCACAGGTGAGTGTGGTGACAGAGAGAGAGAATCAGACGTGTGCTTTTCTCATCAGGTCAAGCATGAAAATTCAATCTGGCCTCATCTCGATGCCAAAGAAAAGACCTTCTCTGTGAATTAAAGATTTTTTTTTTTTTTCACCTCTTCAGCTTCTCCTCTGCTCTCAGCCCTGTCGGCTCGTTGCCTTCCCTTCCTTTTCCCTGTTCTGTCTCATTTTCCATCTCTGACGAACTCTATCAATTTTTAATACGGCTGCCAGAGCTGGACGTGTCAGCCGGCTGCCACGGAGCCACGGAGCCACGGAGCCACAGACGCCTTGAAGGTTTTTTAGTTTTTCCTTCAGATGTAGAGGCTTTGTCCTCCTGTGATTGGCTTGGCACGGCAGTGACCTCACGGTGATGCGCTGCAGAGGGCGCCAGCTTCACCTGACTGGGAGTCGTGACTCGTCTCTGGGTGAGGCTGGGTGTTGCTAAGCAGTGACGCTCCATCAGCTTCTTGGCCGGGGTTTGATCCACCGCCTCGTAGCGTTAGGTTATATAACATGACACCGCGGCACGAATGTGACGAAACTGAGGCATCGACGTAAAACAAACTGAACTGATTCACATTTTAACTCCTTTAACTGGAAAAGTATCGACAGTAAAAAGTGAAAAACTGTGAGTCAGAGCCGGATAGAAGTACTGGTACTACAGTATCACCTCTTTAAAAGTACCCAAATGACTAGACTTCGTGGTATCAATATGAGTATTGATAAGTATTATAGGATTAAGATTATACTCATAAAGTAACAACACTAATTAATAAATAACCAAGTGCATCTTTTAGGGTAACTTATCTGTTATCAGTCATAGTTTACGAAAAATACATAATAAAGTTGTGAAATGTCCAGTATGTTTTATTGGGTTAGAAAAAAACAAATCATGGAAATTCCATTATTTACTCCATTATCACCGTTTGACTGTACTGCAGACAGACATTTGTATTTTTTTTATTTTTTTATGTTTCGACAAAGAAACTGTGGGAGGAATTCTGCTCCATAAACACAAACACTGCCATATTGATTTGTCACATCAGTAAATGATCTGAACCAAAGTGTTTCATTAAACACGCCGTACTCTGAGAACGGAAACCGATCCGAGTATTTTCTTTTCAAAAAAACAAAAAACAAAAAAAAAAACAAGATTCTATGACCACTGTGTAAAACTCCAACTAGAAAACGTAGGACGTTCACCTCGTCCCTGAGCCTTCAAGGCCTGGAAGGATCCAGGTCTAATATTGCTCTGAAGCCCAGCCACACAGACAGGATGCAGGATGGGATTTACAGGATTGCACTTCACGACCTCACTTGTTGAACGCTGCAGTATATCCCCCCCC
>NC_024315.1:3979780-3981588 GCF_000523025.1 Cynoglossus semilaevis | reverse complement strand
GCATGCACTGTAAATAACTGTAGCGTGACGCTAACGCTGGCTGGTGGACTGGGTTCATTCCAGGTCACTTCATTTCCTCCTGGTGAAATCAGCCTCCGGTCAAACATAATATTTGTTTATACGTTATTGCAGCAGCTTCGCCGCTCGTTTCTTGTATCTTGTGGTTATCGTTTTGATTATAGGATTTAAGTAGCGGCTAAATTACCTCGCTTGTTCCGTGGTTCCCCAGAAACCGTGTTATTACTGGAGGCTGTTTCATAACCTTCATCCTTCACAACTTTTATTACCACGGCTTTTTAACTTTATTGGCAGTTTCTATAATGACAGTCCGCACTGTTTTTTTTGGCCTGGATTTCCTCCTGACACGACCCCTCCCAAACGGGTCATGGGTCAGAACCTGAGGTCAAATGATTTTAACATAACTTCTATGATTGAGTGTGGATAAATACGTGGTCCGTGTTGACTGCGGTTTCACCTGCCTGACCTCTGAGGAGGTGCCTGTTCGAGCGTCCAGTGCAAACACTGCCAACGTCGGACATGTTGTTGTCGGTCAGTGAGTTGACCCGTGGACTGAGGCCTCGTGCCATCTCTGTGTTGCCAGAACTGAGAGAATAAATAATCTGTCATTGGCCGATTGTTGCTGCCTCTGATGTTTGTTGTTCACTCAGAGGTCAGTGAACCGCCAGGACACGGAGGAGGAGGAGGAGGAGGAGGAGGAGGAGGAGGAAGGGCAAGGCCAGAGGTAATGTGACGGTGATGAATTTGATTTGAGGCCCAGAGGTTGTCCACATCATTAGGCAGCGATTTTAGAGCCACGGCAACAAACTCTTCATATTTTTCCACAGGATAGTCGAGCAAAGATGTTGTTGTTGTACGTGGGGTTGTGACCCCAAGCTTGGAAAACACTGATTATTGGTTCTGCTGAAAATGGGTAAAAAAAAAATTCAGAAGGAAAGAATTTAATTTGAAAACGTTCTCACGGATATTTTGACAGGAAAAAAAACCCCGTCATCTAACGTTTTACATGGCTGTTGATTATAAATCAGTCTGCGCTGACATCCGGGTGCATTTTGACATTTTAACAGACAGATGGAGGGGGGGTGGGTGGGGGGGTGATTAATGACCTCCGAGGTTTTATTCACATGTATCTGTCGCCCAATGATAGACGGGCCTTCACGCTCGGTCGTGAGGCGGACGACTTGGTTTAGAGGAGTCGTGTTTTGTCACGGTCAATTTAAAGAGCCAGTGTTTCTAATGTTGTGTTAACGTAACGTCCCATAATTGTTGGATGCACCATTGAAACAACAATAAGTCCAGCATTAGCCGTGTTGGTGGAATCTAATTGGCCAGAACCTTAGCTACTTGGAAATGCTACATTTAAAAAAAACAAAACAAAAAAACTGCAGCGTTCAAACTCACACATTTAAATGATAACAATCTGTCATGTCATCCATCTTGGTGTAGAGTCCACTGCTCACTACACCACACACTCAAACCCAGTGTGCGGTTGTTTTAGTCACAGCCGCCGCCGCCGCTGCTCGTCTGGATTTATTTGTCCATTAAAGTGCCAGCCGTCACGGCGGCTCGGGTTGAAGAGTCTCCTGGTGCAGCAACGTGAGCGAAAACACAACTATGTGAACGTGCAACTAAGTGTGAACGGCGCCTGTTTATGCAGTGCAGACTCTCAACATCACGTCACGAACCCTGCCCCCCCCCCCTCCTCTCTCCCTCTTTTGTATGCCCCTAATGGAATCGGGGCAGTTGTCGGGCCTTCGTTGTTTGCCGCTCTTGAAAACACGTGAACACGC
>NC_024315.1:3971804-3979679 GCF_000523025.1 Cynoglossus semilaevis | reverse complement strand
CTGAGGGGAGATCATGACCCCCCCCCCTCCCACCCCCCCGACAGGAAACACACGATGTGTTTCCTCCCAGGTGACCAATGTTTGGTGTGTGTGTGTGTCTAAATGTGCGTCCTTCGTGTGACTTTGGGAAAGACAAAAACTAACACTTCTGGTGTGTGAACAAAAGAACGACTTCTCCAAAGACGTCCCTCCGTCCTTTCAGTGTCCTGTTGATGTGGACATCAGAGAAATGAAGTGTAACTGAATGTTACACAGTGTTGCACAAACCTCCAGTATTGATGAGTAAGGCTGTTTATTTTTAAAATTTTTTTTTTTTTGCTTCAGTTTTCGCTCAGTTCTTTTTTTTTTTTGCGGCAGGCCTAGGAATAATCTCACCCAAAACTTTATTTTTTAAATTGTTTTTTTTTTGCTTCAGTTTTCGCTCGGTTCTTTTTTTTTTTTTGATGCTCGTTGTTAGATCTTCCCTCTCAGTGTTCAGCACTTCCTGTTATGAGTTTACCTGCTCTTATACGAAGAGCAGCGAACAGAAGCGTTACAATCAGCCGACAGCAGGATTAACGGGGTCACATGTCTCTCAATAACCAGGCGTTAACTGCAGATTTGTTCTCTGGACAGAGTAAAGGTCACCTGTTTACCTCCGTCCACTCTAACGTCAAGGCAGCGGAGATGAACTCTGAACATTTATGACTGGATCTCTCCACAGAGATGTTTTTTTGTTTTTTTTTTTACGGTGGCCATTTTTAAATATTTTTAAAATTTTAAATTTACTCTGTAAAGGCAGAATAACGGGATGGAGCCATTTTTTCCATGAAAAATATTCCGATGAACACAGTCTCTTGTTAAAGGATTGACGTAAACAAATACATGACAAGAACAAATGTGGGTCAGATGAGGCTCAACGGGAGGTAAATTCACTTGGAGAAATTCAATTTCAGTCTCCAAAAAACAACACCGGGTTCAACCAGACCTCTGGTGGTGAACAAAACACCCCGAGGGGACATAACTGATTTTAATTAGGGTGAAAAATCCAGACAGAAATGACAGCGTACATGTAGTAAATTGAAAAAACTCTGCCTTTGTGTCTGTTAAATCGCAGCTCGTGTTACTTCACTTTTCCGTCTTTTTATATGTAAATATTTTCCTCCGGGTTGAAACGGCTTTTATATAAAACCCATTAACAAACACGTGTGAAATTACTCTTACTCAAAGTTGGTGTGAAAACAGGACCAAACTGGATTAGCAGCACTGTTTACTGCTGCGCCGGCACGTGGACCAATGTCACAGCTTCAACATTGTCCTTTAGAGCGATTTCATGGCAGCGCGGGGAGGAATTTAAAGACGTGACGCGTCGGTGAAACCATTCCCCCCTCTGTGAAGAATCTGCTTGTTATTAGAAGTAAGAAACGACAGGATGGACTCCACACGGGAATGATTCAATCAATCACTGCGTGTGTGTGTGTGTGTGTGTGTGTGTGTGAGAGAGAGTGTGGGATGGAGAGGAGTGTATTGAAGGCGCAGGCGTCCAGACGCTGGCTGAGAACGAACACGTGTGTACTTCACGGTCCTCTGCCATTACTGCCCTCTCCTGGTGACTAATGACACCTTAAACGACAACGACACATTTTTCATATGTCACCAGTCACTGAAGCTGCCTCTCGCGGCCGCCGCGGCCGTTCGACTCGCGTCGATGTGTTGGCCCGTCTCTGCAGAGTGTGGGTCACGGATGAACGATTTAACGGGCATCGCAGCGCTCCTCCCTATCTCCAAACAATCAGCCTTTTAAATGAGTATTATGCAAACGAGGGCTCGTGATTGCATCAAAACAAACATATGAAAATTACGCCGGGGGGTCACTGCAAATATGTGTGTGTGTGTGTGTGTGTGTATGAAAAATGGAAATCAGGTGTTTGTATTCAAACCCCATCATCAGTCTGTCTTCAGTATGAAGTGGATAAAACAGGAAATAAAGAAGAAATGGTTGATGTGAAGACAAAGACGTTCATGTGGAGACAATTAATGTCAACTAATTATCATTATTGGACGGATGGATGGATGGATGGATGGATAGATGGATGACGGATGGATGGATGGAGGGAAAGATAGATGATGGACGGATGGATGGATGGATGGATGATAGATGGATGGATGGATGGATGGATGGATGGATGGATTGATGGATGGAGAGATAGATGGATGGATGGATGGATGGATGGGTAGATGGATGAATAGATGGATGGGTGGATGGATGATAGATAGATAGATGGATGGATGGATGGATGGATGGATGGGTAAATGGATGGATGGATGATAGATGGATGGGTGGATGGATGGATGGATGGATGATGGATGGGTAAATGGATGATGGATGACAGATGGATGGATGAATGGGTAGATGGGGGGATGGATGGATGGATGAATGAATGGATCGATGGATGGTTGGATGAATGGATGGATGGATGGGTGGATGGATGGATGGATGAATGAATGGATCGATGGATGGTTGGATGAATGGATGGATGGATGGGTGGATGGATAGATGGATGACGGATGGATGGATGGATGGATGGGTGGATGGATGGATGGATGGATGGATCCTGAACACCTGGTGAACTGACTGTAGAAATGTCCTGTTTTTCCACAGCTTTTCCAGAGTTGATCTAACATAAACGTTCACAGTGATTCCAGGCTCTATAGGAGAAATGACTGCAGACATGATGATATCATTTCTTTAACAAAACCACACACACTGAACACACACTGTAATCCCACAGAAATGACATCACAGTTGCCTCCCACGGAGATGCAGCAGCTGTAAACAACAAGGCTAAATTGCACTCAGAGTAATTCTAATGAGATCGTTCTCAGAGGTTAATTCAATGCAAATTCCACGGGTCCACGGTGTAATTACACACCCAGTCCGTCAGCTTCACCGCCTCACGCTGTTCTCCAATTGAATAATATCTATATGGTACTCTTTGTATTTAACTAATCCGGTTTTATTCACATGGTTAATCATTAGTGGTACGGCCTTGCCACGACATCAAGTATCTACAGAAATATGATGGTCACTGAATATGATGATTAGATTTGATCCTTTGGTCGACGTTCTGCTCCAGTTCTAGGCTTCAAGATCACAGTAACTTTAGACTAGAGTTGTTTTTTTAGGATGATATTTTGTTACACACTGTTCCTAAAGTGGGTGTTTTTTCTTCTGTAAACTGCAGTACTGTAAGCAGTAAGTACTCCATTAACATCTGTCACACAGACACAGATACAGACACAGACACAGACACAGATCATCAGATCACTCACCAAAGCCTGTGTTTTTTTTATCTAAAAGCTTCTGTTTGACTGTTCAGCACCTTGGACAGCGACTGCCACTGTTGACAGTTTTAAAAACTTCACTACCTAATACACTGTGTGTCCTAACATTTGGAACCCAAGTGTAGTTGTCCAGAGGCTCAGTGCTCATCAAGGTAAAGCTTTAACGTGAGAACGTAAGTGTTGAACAAAGACGACTCACACAGGAGGCTGCCATGATGTCAGGCACTTTGCTCTGCACTTAAAATCTCTGAAACATTAATGTTTTATTCTGAAGCTGAATCACTTATTTGTACTGTATAATAAAAACCCGCCCGTTCACAGACAGTAAAAGGACTGCAGGTCCATTTAAATGCTTCAAAACTGAATAATAGATGTGCTGGTGAAAGCAGGGGGAAAAAAATATTCAAAGAGGAATTTGCAGCGGCCCAAAAAAAAAAAATCCTCTTTTTTTTTTTTTTTTGTTAGTCACAAATGCACTGTTGAGTCATGGAGATTTTTTATTTATTTTTTTCTGTTCAGCTTAAACTGACGGCTGGTTATGTACTGCTGTCATTGACCTTTGACCATCGACAGCTTCCCTGCAGAGGTGAAGTGATCGATGCTAACAAACAGACGCCACCAGGTGTAGATACTTACACACCGCGCAGGATCGGACACAACACTCTTTTTATCTTTTATACAAATTTGGAAAAATCCCATAATATCAACTGAGCATCTGTTGTTTTAAAGACAAACACAAGAGTTCAGATTATTTTACACATACAGTGGTATTTATACTGTACTCGCAGACCACTTCCTGCCCCCCCCCACTGTCACCTTGGCCAGCTGCGTGCCGTTGCCATGCCGACACCCACCCTGGGAAGCAGCCCTAATTGGCTGGCGACCCTGTCACAGTGATTTATGGGTAATATCAACCAAACATACAACAGAAAAAAAAACCTCATTAAGTTGGGAAAGAACTGAAGATCATTTTATAAATACAAACATAAACATATTTTCAGTATCAACACACGGCCGCCATCAGCCGTGAACACTCACATCCAAATTTAAACCATCCAATCAGATTCTTCCAACACTCCGTCAACTCTATTCTCACTAGATTTAAATGATTTCTGACAGACGTAACTTCCATTAAGAAACAGCAGAGAACTAGAATACTAATATATACTAAAATATAAATAAAACCTAGGATTGGAGACCTTTTCATGGTTTTATGATAAGACTTTTTAAAGACTTTTTACCATTAACTCTTAGTCACACGGAGTCCATGCAGCTGGAAGTCTGTGATTTATCAATGAAATTGAACTGTGTCGATAATTAGTGACGGGAGAAAAGATTCTGTGGTATCAAATCATATGTATATATGGTATCGATTTATCAATACTCACGATTAGTATCGATTATGCTCATAAAACATCGATACTAAATAAAAAATGAAAAAATGCACACGTGTCACCTTCACGTGACGTTAGTTCTAATTGAACCAAATCAAAGGTTCAGGTTCAACAGTGAGTGAGTTAACGGGATTGGACGTTGGCCTGAAGGTCATGGAATTATTATAAGAGGCAGCTGTGGTCATGTGACTGTCATTTGTTCTCCGTTTAGACGAAAATTGATTTTTTGAGGTGATGCAGTAAAATATTTATTTACAATGTATTTATTTATCTTCAAACTGATGAAAATCTTTACTAAATAATTGGTTTAGACCAGACTGCACTGACTTTGGACAGTGAATAAAAACTTAAATAAATAAATACTCAGTACTCTGTGTGGAGTACTCATCGATCACTGGACGATGTCACCTTCACTACGTGTCAATAGGAAAATTAATGAAGATGGAGCAAGATTTTTTTTTTCCCCAGTTTCCTTTTATCGACTAAAATGATTGGTTTTGGTTCGGACCAGTCGTGCGTGTACCATGTACTGTACCAGTTGGTCTCTATATCTGGGCATAAAAAAAGGACTGCGTGAATTAATAGAAATGTCACTCTCTGTAAATGCAAATTAGAAAAAAAAAAGACTATTTCCACCAAGTTCAGTTTATCTTCTACAGAACAGGATTCTCTCCAACATCGAGGAGTAATATTCATCCAGAAGGCCATGATTTATGGCCTTATTAGAATATACCCTGGAAGTCTGACGGAAATACTACCCTCATCTACGACAGAATATTCCACCATTACTACTGCACTAGCCACACCACAGTCAAACTGACCACAGTGATCCCCCTCGCCCCCTACTGGAGGTGTAATTGTTTGTCAGTGTCAGATCAGTCATAGTGCACTGTCAGGACCAATTAAAGGAGAGGTCACAGGAGCGATGTGACGTCCAGTCAGTGGAGATCGATGGACACCAACACGTAAACATGAACCGAGAGTTTGGACCAGACTTGGGGAGAGTCGATAGAGAAGAAGAGGAAGAAGAAGAAGAAGAAGAAGAAGAAGAAGGAGGAGGAGGAGGATGAGGAGTAATGTGGTCAAAGTCGGCTGTCGTTCATTTTCTAATGAACGTTTTTCATAATTACTCACTGGATAAATGAGTGATTCACTGCTCAGACAACGAGGACTCTAACAGAATTATGTCTTTGATGATTTTAATTCACCGTTTCCTCCTTTACTGATGTGAAAAAGGTAAAAAAAACCATGAAATACTCTAGAATTATTTTGTTTGAATAAAACATAAAATACTCTAGAATTATTTTGTTTGAATTCTACTAAGTGACAAATAAACTGATGAAAAATACATATTTTAACCATTATAAAACAAAATCCACACCTTCATCTATTAGTACTGAAAACTACATGTGTATATTCGACTGTAACGGCTTCAGTACGACAGGCGATAAAACAACAATCATCAACACTGTTTTTTCAAACCCAAAATAGAGCGATAAAACAACAATCATCAACAAACCCAAAATAGAGAACTGGAAACCAGATCCTTTTTTTTTTTTAAATCTCTCACTTCTTCAGAGAGTTTTTCCAACTGCAAGGACAAAGCTTCAGAAGTGAGAGAGTGAAAAATGAGGACGAGCGACAACAAGCGTCAAAGACGGCCGTGAAATTCAAAGCGTTCTCTGTCAGTCGCCTCGGCCTACGAGCTGTTTGGATTCTTTTATGAGCTGGAACTAAAATGATTCTGAAGACAAAAGGAAACGAGGGAAACAGGAAGAGGAAGAGGTTTGCTCTGATTGGTCCTCTCTGTTTCGCCTGTGATTCCTGCCTCGTTTTTCTCCACTTCAACCCTTTTAAACCCCCGCCCTGATTCCCTCCTCCTCCTCTCACAACATCCATTACTACAGTGTGACTGGAGAATTTCCTACCTCTTCTCCTCCTGTTGAGTCATCGTGTTTGTGCCTTTGGCCTTGAGGTGAAATATCTGTGTGTTCCCCTCTCTCTCTCTCCATCCTTCTGCAAATCCCTTTTATTCCAGCCGTATCCCATAGTTCTTCCTGTTGGCAGCTGCACCTGTGGAGGTAAAAACAAAAAATAAAAATCAGGCTGTAGAAATAAATCTGGTCAATAGAACTGAACTCCAACAGGATTACAAGGTTTGAAGGTTTGTCTGTTTGGTGTATTTTAAAAGAAGAATGGAAAATAAAACAACAGTAAAACTTTATTTTATTATAAAAATATTCTAAGATATTCAAAAATATTATATATTATATTATTGTTATTTCAGGGAAAGAAAAAGAATTCATGGAAAGGTGGATGAATGGATGGAGCAAGAGAAGGTGGGAAGGATGGATGGTTGGATGAATGATGGATGGTTGGATGGATGATGGATGGATGATGGATAGATGGATGATGGATGGATGTCCAGAGACTGTGACTCAGGTCTTGCAGCTAATTGACAGTTCCCCATATATTTAAACCTACATCTCTCTCTCTCTCTCTCTCTCTCTCTCTGTGATCGCTCCGTTGAGTCTGTTCTAACTCAGAAACCTCACATCGACTCCCGGCTCTCGTCTGTGCAGTAATATTTCAAAGGGGAATGACAAATAAACAGACACTTTAACAAATGACACGGAGGAGTCACGTTAATGTGAAGCCAGCGAGTCATGTGACAGGGCCGCACGCCTCACTAATCAGCGCTGTAACCCAACCGTCACTGTTTAACCCCCACCTGCGCTCCGCCCTCGACCGCTGTCCAATCAGCCGCATATTCACCGTGGTTATTCTCACTGCCTTATTTACGCCGTGCCACTCCATTTGTCCAATTAACTGACGGCGTTTCAGCGTCTCTGTCGACCTTTTGCGCTCCTTATTGTCGGCTCCACTGATCCTCTCCAGACGAGCGACACTTTAAACCATTTAAAAAGCTCTCTCAACAGTCTCTAAACATCATATTCTGTCCATTTCTCAGTGTTTCTTTTGCCCCTCCCAGCCGGCCCCTCAGACCAAGGTCACTTTGAAAAAAAAAGAGAAAAAAAAAAACGGCAGATCCTATAAAATTTAGGATAAGACCAAAAAAAAAAAATTTTTTTTCTCGACAAATCGTCACACGATCGTCAGCCTCTGTGTTTGAAGATACATAGTGATGTAAGGGGGC
>NC_024315.1:3969364-3971227 GCF_000523025.1 Cynoglossus semilaevis | reverse complement strand
TAATGCCGTCGTTCCCGCGGCCTGCCCACACCCACGTTTGAACTGCTGTTTTCATCCTCTTCTTCTGCCTTGTCTTGTCTTGTCTTGTCCTCCGTTCACGTTCCCTCCTCCGTTACCGTACGGACAAATCTCTAACCCAGCAGCTGTTCCAGCTTCGCGCCTGTGTTCTGGTTAAACCTCTGCCACGTTTGTTCTAAACAAAAAAAAACAGCTTTTGGCAGAAGAACTTTCGTCTTCTTCGTCTTCCTTTTCACCTCTTGCCTGACAACGTCATCTCCAACATCCTTTTTCTGATATGGCCGTGACCTCTCCTTCAAACTGCTCCACCTCGACTGTCGCTCTGATTCCAATCCTGTCAATCCTCGACACTGAATTCTGGTGAAATTCTCTGCACCTTCGTCTTTACTTTTTTTACGTTTTCCCATAATATCATTACAAATATAACGTAACATGAGCTGCTTCCAAATGAAACACAGTGTCTTGACCTCCTTCCTGTTGTGACCAGTCTTTTAGTGGCACTGCTTCACTGCTGCAGGATGAAAAACTACTCAATTCCAAGCTTAATTATCAACGGAAACATTGTTGATTATTTCAGTCGTTATCGTTAACTTCCTTCACTAAAAGAAGACTTCGGTCATGGCACGATCACAGAGCCAGTTCACATGAAAACTGATCAGTGATTTGTTGATTGATTTGTTCAATAACATTGAAAAAAAAAAGGAACTGGCAAAGACATAAAAAAAAGTCCTGATTAAAGGAACTAACTGTTGGCTGTTTTTGAAAGAACGCCATAAAGTGCAGTTGGAAATGACACCGTGCGGCCGAGAGAGGCAAAAAAAAAAACAGTTTTGAAAGATATTAAATAAAATAAAGCATAAATATGTTGAGATGTGAATTTGAGGCAGAAGAAAAAGCGAAGGCTCAGACATTTGAATAATTGGAAAGACACATTAAAGTGGCTGAAATCTGCAAGTGCTTGAATAAAAGTTAAGGCCAAGTTCTTCAAGACTTTTAACAAGCACTCAAGAAAATTACTTTTTACTTAGACAGTTTTTAAAATTAAATCAGAGGGAAATTAACTGAGTGGCATATTCACATTTAAATTTAATTTAATTTTCTTTTAATGTGTCATATTTAAAGTTGTATTTCCTACAATTTCCAACTACAAATTTAACACATTATCTGGATGTGCCTGGAATTTAAAAAAAATTCAAAAATGAAAATATTTATATATACTGTATATATATATATATATATAATTTTTGGAGATGAGTCTAGAGATGAATGAAAAAAAAGTTCTTTTTGTTCTTCAAAAAGAGACAAGACGCTGTGATGAAGAGGAGTTGGTTTTTAGTTCGTCTCTACGACCTTCGTCTCTACGACCGTCTCTAAAACAGCCCCCACTGGTCAGCTTCACTACACCGTCGACCAATCACATCAAAGGAAATCAGCCTCTAATTAGCTGCTGTGTAGCTCAGAGAAGGAGAGTGGAAACTTTGGAGAAGTGATGAGAAGGTGGAACGACGTGAACCGGGCTTTTATGTTTGTTTTTATTTTTCTTTGGTGTTGAGCCAGGAGAACCAGGAGAACCAGGAGAGAGAATAAATCGATCCCTTTGGATCAATTACCAAAGTTCTGCTGCTAACAAATGGAGCTGTTTGTGGAAAACACCATACTGTGATGTAAATATGAACGCCGGTGGGATTCACGGAATTGGTTTTGTCAAGATAAAGATTCTTCTGACATGAGCTAAAAAAAAAAAAATAAATGTCCACGTTCAAACCTCTGACCAGCAGGGGGTGTGAGAAAATACTGATACACTGAAATATTGCGATACTTAATTTCACAGTACTGTATCGACCT
>NC_024315.1:3968901-3969275 GCF_000523025.1 Cynoglossus semilaevis | reverse complement strand
CCCCCCACCCACCCATCTGTCCTGCCTGGACCACCTCCACTCTGAGGACCAGCACCTTCTGGGTTTATAGTCAATAACCTCCTGTTCCTGACATTTACTTTTATAACTCCCTCCATCTGCCGAGCCCATCAGACCTCTGAGCCCTTCTTCTCTTCTTCTTCTTCTCCTCCTCTTCTTCTTTTCTTCTTCCTCCTCTTCTTCTTTTCTTCTTCTTCTCCTCTTCTTCTTCTTCTCCTCCTCCTCCACCTCCGTCACGATGCTGCTTCCTTCCAGCTCCAGTCTAACCTTTACCCGAAGCCAAAGATGAGGGTGATTATAAAGAAAGACAATTTTCTAAAAAGCTGCTGCTGCTGTGTCTCTGCCCCCCCGCCCCC
>NC_024315.1:3952338-3968822 GCF_000523025.1 Cynoglossus semilaevis | reverse complement strand
TCCACCCCCAGACCTTTTAAAGACCAGCTGGCCCTGTCTGCCCTGACATTTAAGTACAGTATATGTGTGTGAGCGTGTGTGTGTGTGTGTTGTTTAAGTTCAGTCTGAAACGTGAAACATTAATATATAGGATCAGCTCAGTCTTTTAATCTGAGGGTCGAGGGTTCAAGTCCCTGTTTGGGCAGATCATTTGTTTTAAGGCAGCGGTGGTTTGGATGGTCTCCATACATATTTAAATATATCTATATATAAATATATTTTTATACTGTAGGCCGTTGTTTGGCAGTTGTTTGGCCCTCCACCATCAGACTTAAGGGTCAGGGGTTCAAGTCCCTGTTGGGGTGGATTATCTGTTTTCTAGGGCAGCGGTGGTTTGGAAGGTTTCAGGTTCGAGTCCACCACTGAGGTGCTGCGAGCTCGGCGCCTCCCTCTCATATATATTTCATTTCCCTCTTTATATTTGACTGTGAATCTCACACTCACACCTGAGTTGACTCGTCTTCATGAGGTGAAGTCATTAGAGAATCTGTTTACCCTGAAGAATTGAAGAACTTCACCGAATGGTGACGTCTTCTTCCTCTTCTTCTTCTTTGACTGTTTGCCAGTCAAACACACACACACACACACACACAACACACAGTGATTTCGAACCTAATTACACACCGTCCTGCTGTAGCCAGGTATTGGATTTTCTAATAAATATGAGAGAAGTGTCTGAGATCAAACATATTTTACATCAGGAAACGGCCACTCTGTATGCAGTCCTAATCAAGGCTGTCTGCCTAATTTAGACCCAGCATTGATTTAATCTTTATCTCTCTCTCTCTCTCTCTCTCAGCGTGCTTCTCCTACTCAAATGTAATTTAAATTCTTATTAACACCTCCATCTGTCTGTCTTTACCTCTTCTCCTCCAGCTCCGCCTCTTCTGAGACTTTGGCAAAAAAACAAAAAACAAACAGTGTTTGCCGGGACACAGCCTGTTCTCCTGCCTCGGTGCATGCTGGGAGTCTGGATCCAGCTGGATCACAGAACAGGACTGCAACCACCGGAACGACAACTACACATCCTCGCCTCGGGGAAATATAGAGACAAAAAAGACACTTCCTGACACCACAGCTACGGTGGCCAGAGAGAGAACTGCAGCTTTTGGGGAGAAGAGGCTCAGTGAAGCTCGAACCAATCAACTGCGTCCTCCGCCGGGCGGGACTCCGGTTCTACTCCTCTGCTACGAGGTGAGTCAGTCACTGTGCCGCGTTGGCTTCCATTTGAAGAGTATATATAACCGTAGCTGCTGTGGCTCCGCCGTGGTTTCAGCTCGGTTCTACAGAGGTAGGCTGTGTCTAATAGGTCTCCCGCTCTGGGCTGCGGCTCTGACAGAGCAGCCAGGCCCGGCTGAAGGTTCACCCTCCAAAGAGAACCTTTTAACAAGAGAACCTCACACAAAAGCCCAGTGGCATTTTGAGTTTGAAAAGCACCAGTATTTGAATTTTTTTTATTTTTTTTTTTATGTTAATGAAACCCGTGTGCAAAGTGGGTCAGAGTAACCTGGCAGGGAAAGTGGAAATTCTTCTGCAGAAGCAGCAGGTGCCACTGATCTCCACCGAGGAGGGAACAGACTGTGATTTAAATAAAAAGTAAAAAAAAAAGTGTATTATCTGAATGATAATAGACGCCTCAGACTTATACCATGAACATTTAAACACAAAGACTAAAAACAGTTTCAGTTCTGTTTCCTATAAGCAGTCTGAGTTATTCTGGTTTCTTTACCCGACTCCACCCACGTTATTACGGCGCGTCGTGCCGTCTGTGTCTGTGTCTGTGTCGTTGTCTGTGTCTGTGTCTGTGTCGCCTCTGATATCGTCCTACTTCACCGCGACGGATCTGCTGCTGAAATCGTCGTCCTGAAGTGACGTTACTGGGTTAAAATCCTTCATCGCAGTTTTAGGCTCTGCCCCAGTTCTTCAGCTGGGAAACTAGGCTGCATTTACTTTTTATGGCATTTTGTTCACAATAAGGTTTTTTTTTTACCTTTAAAATCTCAATGGAAGCGTAAGAACGCACCGCGAACGGGTCTCCTTATTCATAAACTACAAACACTGGAACAAAGCAGCGGAGAAAGATCTCCACTGTGATGAAACACGACTCTCCTCAATATTATTTCTGTCAGGATTCATTTAAAAAACTAAACAACTTATTGCAATTCATTATTGCAGATTGTTAAATAAATATTTCATAGAAATTGCACAGATAGAGAAAAAGTTTGAACTGATTTGTTTTCCTCTGAAATCAACAATATCTTTGTCCTTCAGCCCCTCTCAGCAGATTTAATTAAAACACATAAATATGTGATTCCTCTGGGACTCGAACCCAAGACCTCCTAAGTGTAAGGCAGGCGTGATAACTTATAAATAATAATCCTAATTATCCAGAACTCATTAGAGTTTTATTCTCTGACCCTGTTATTTCAAAGTCCGTCTTCTAACGCGCTGTGGAAACATTTCTATATTATATTAGGAGTGTGTGTGTGTGTGTGTGTAGGAACCATGAACCCATCAGTCACTTTTCTCTCTCTCCTCCCTCCGTCTGTTCTTCACCTGTCAACATCTTTTATTCTGCTCTGAATTCACGTCTTCGCACCAGTTTAATGAAAAGCGTCCTAAATTTATCGGCTTAAAAACCTCGTCAAGATCAAACCAGGGAGTTTAAACTGGACCGACACTGAGTGTTTGATGATGGATGAGCTGTAGGTAGAAAATTCTCTTCATACTAAAAACTACTTTCATCTTTTTGTTCACTTAATTATGACCAAACAAATGTTTATTTGTCAGACTTCACAGAGTCCCTGGTACAGATCCCTCGATTTCAATTCTGCTCTTCTTGAAAAGAGTCGAAATGATCAATTTAAACAAACAAAAATGAAACTAAATCAAATCACAAAACTGACACGGAAACTGAATTCTATTTCTCCACACGACAGGTTACACTTTATACAGTCTGTGTACAACCCCCCCCCCACCATGAACCCATCAGTCACTCCAGCCGCACACCTAACTACTGTCTCTCTTGATTTATACATGTCCTGCATGACCCTCACATACTTTTCTGCCACTCCTGAACCTTTACTACTCATATACTCATATAGTACCTCAGTTGCTCCTCGGGTATCTTATCTTATCATGTCCTCTCTCCACTGAGGCACCGTGCTGCGCCGTCTGATCTCGTCTGGATTCAAATGTAAAAGAAAAATCCAAAGAACTATCATCTAGTTTCCCATCACTGCGATGTCACTTCCTGGTTCTCCCAGACTGGAGTGTTCCCGTCCCCATCAGGACATATGGGGACAACAGGAAGCAGAGTAATTAAGGGACTAAACCTGATCAAACGTCTAATCTCATCTGGCCCTCGCAGTGGTAGCAGCTTCATTTAGTCTAATGAATGAACCTACACAGCAGCTGCTGGATTTAACTCTCTTTGTTAATCTCCTGAAACAGATTTCTTGTCTTGTGTCTTTTTTTTTTTAACAAAACATGCTCTCAGGATATCACAGGAACTCCTGTCAAAGACAAGACAGTAAAAAAAAAAAAACAAACCTTCAGACCTGCTACAACACAGTAGCCCAACAAAATACATCATCAGCCAACAGTTGCTCCACAGACTGAGAAGGTGGAGGTCTGGTAGGACTTTGTACTCATCAGTATCGGGGTTTATTTCAATGTTTAGAACATTGTTTCCTGAAGACAAGAGTTTTTTTTTTTGGGGGGGTAGTCTCGCATGTTTCCCAGGAGTTTACGAGGGGTAGTCTCACATGTTTCCCAGGAGTTTACGAATAATGTCTACTGACTTGGGGCACGGAGGTTTGTGAATTTTAAAATATGGGTCGGCAGAAAAAAAAAAGTTTGGGAAACACTGGTTCAGAATGCAGGAAACACAAGGTTCTCTGAGAAACCCTGACGTGAAAAAACCTGGGTTTTTACCAACAGTCTTCTTGATGCCGTGGACTAGATCGGAAAAATATAATAGTCACAGATGATTCCAAGGATAAATAAAGATATGCATGAAAAGTTATAGAAGAATAGGTCATGTGATCATGTCACCAATTATGACCAAACCATAGACGTCTGCATCACGACGCTGGTCTGTAAAACGACAACAAAAACTACTGCCGATAAAGTTAGACTCAGTAACGGAGCTGAGACGAAGCCTCGACTCCGACCACGGAAGTCTTTCTCCTGTGGAATCATCACTGTTCATGAGCATCAGTTCAAGGCCGTCATTGATTCTGGTGACGGAGACGTTTCACTTCAGCTTCATCCACGGCTTCAGCTGCGAGTCAGGCTGGACAAAAGCAGAAACTCAGCATCAACAGCCCAGGCCTCCACCACAGTCAGGCAGAACAATACGCCCCCTAGAGACCACACTAATCCATTACCTCACCTCTTCATCCCTCCATCCCATGATCCAATTTTATTCTCATTTTTTTTCTCACCACTGTGTCATTCCTGAGTACCAGGATCAACAATGGTTTTACAACCACAGACACACCAGAGAAGGAACGCCAAAAACTCACAAGCACTTTATTTTTTTAAGACATAATGAAGCTGTTGGGGACACTGCTAGTGGAGCCGCCCTGTAGGCGACCCACACCTCCCTGGTTTAGCCATGCTGCCTACAGTGAAGCCAAATAGAGAGGGAGAGGAACCACGTGCATTAGCCATGATAATCTCATTAGTTTGGCCATGATTGAATCCTGGAGGATTCTCCTCCAACTCCCCAGAGAGCTCATCTATTATACAAGGCTTCACTTCAGTTTCCTGGAATTCAGGCAGCTGAAAAACAGCGAATAACAAGAGGAGAGAAAAAAAAAGAGGGTCAAACAGAGAGAACGAAGCCTGCTGAGGTCACCGTGTCGTCACTTTGTCTCTGCCTGCTACTGTACAAACACATCATTTAACACTGGTGGCTGAGGAACGATGTTCAGAGGACAATGGCACTCATTCTAAAGCAGATACTGTGTTGGTGAATTATCAAGGTCTGTTATGTGGTCAAAAAAAAAAAAAAAACTCAAACAAACAGTTGACAATACAAACAGTTTAAATGAAGCTGGGTTTTTGTTTAACTTCCTGTCTGACTGGTAGAAGTACAAGTGCTGTTACAAACCAAAGAAGAAACCAAACATAGGAAGGCATAAGGAATGGGAGCTGTCCTTGGTGCTGAAATGTTATACTCATAACTTGCCTTCAGAATTAAGGAATTTCAATAGGGTGTGTGGGAGAGAGAGATATAGATAGATAGATAGAGAGAGAGAGAGAGTTTAGACACTCAGCCCAGAACATGAATTAAAGGAAAAACAGTTTAGACACTCAGCCTAAAAGAAGAAAAACAAAATGGATTTCTGTTGATAAGATTCTGTCGACACAACTCCTTGAACTGAGAGTGTGATGTCAAGCACACAGTGTCTCCAAAAAGAGCTGCAGCTATTGATTACTTTGGAAGCGAATAATTCATCGACTGTTTTCTTAATTTGATTAAATGATTTTTCTCATAGGCGAAAGAAATAACTGAAATTCACTTGTCATGTTTATCTCCATCTGAACATTGGCCAACGACCGGCAAAGTGTTTAAAAGAATATCATCTGAAAAGCTGTGTAATTCCTAAATCAATAAAGAGGATCCAAATGTTACGGTCTTTAAGGAGACACCGTGAAAATCTCCGGTCGTCGTCGTCGTCTGAACGTACGTCTCAGGCAGAAGAGAAAATAAAACGGGTGAGTGTGTGAAATGACTTTCTTCTTTTCTTTTCTCCTACGTTTTACATCTTATCTTCACCCCTGCTGCCCCTGTCACTTAATGGCAGCTGTGCCCTTTCGCAGCCTCCCATGTGCGTCGACACAAGACACCTTTCAAGCCTCCGCAGTCCTTCTCCGTGACTGCCCAAACAAAACCTTTAGCTCCTGCCGTCCTCCTCCTCGACAACCACGTAGACCGTTGTCATCCTCACAACAGCGTGTCCTCTTTTGTCTTTCACTCAACCCTCTTTTGTTTCCTTTTCCTCCCCATTGTTTTCTTTTTCATCTCCTCTTCAGCCCGGTCTCACCCTGAACCTCACCCCTCGTTCCCTTCGCTCCCTGTAGATTTCCTTCTTGTCTTCGCTGCTTCCTTCTTCTAACCCTGATGTTTCAGACTCGCCGTCTGAGAAGCCTGATGTTTAACCAATGTCCACGGTTCATTGGTTTCAGCCTTACTCACTTGTACAACTCAGTGCCAAAGTGTTTTTTTTTCTTTTGTCCTGAGACTTCACTGGCTTTGGAAATTTCTTCTTTTTTTTGTGTGTTTCAGGGCTGTGCCTTCACGGTTTTTAACAAAACATATGAACGACCAAAAAGACTGTATAAATACTGAGTTCACAACCTGGATTACACGAGAAAAAATACTGAGTTCACAACCTGGATTACAATAAACACTGAGTTCACAACCTGGATTACACACAGACATCCCTGGTCTGAAGTGATGCTGAATTAACTCTCTGCAAACAAAACATTTTACAAGTAGTAAAGAAGTTTAAAGAATATGCAAATAAATGTTTCAACAATACATTTTTTTAACAGCAAATCCGGTTTCATTTTTATTTCGAGGTTCAGGAAACCAAACCGTTTGTCGCAGTGTTTTGAAGCAGCAGAAAACTCAACATTCGTCTCACATTTTGTCAACATCTGATGCCGAGCCAAAACAATAGACTGATGTACACGACGTAGAGCAGCACGTTACAGAGTCCAGCAGCCAAAGCAGCCAAAGCCCCAGCCATGTTTCAATCTTGTTTCCAGGACGACACGAAGCGGCTGAACAGCAGCCTCGGAAGAACACAAAAGAACAGAACGCAGCGTGAGGAGCGAGAGCAACCACTCAGGGATTTGAAAAAAAAAACAAAAAAAAAAAACAGAAGGATTTTCTTAGAGCACATGGACGCAATAAACGGAGCTTCACTGGACGATGTAAAAATAAAAACCAAATATGAAAAATAAATCTTTTTTTCAGGAGCGGGAACTGACAATCATTTACATTCACCAAGTCCTGTCACATGGTTGGACGATGAGTCCATATATATATATATATATAAACATATATATATATATGAGCCCTAGAGGAAACACAGACTCAATGGCACTTGCCATAAGGAGACATTAGTTCTGTTGTAACACCTGAACATCACTTAGGCTACGATGGGATCTGACTTGGTCACAACCAACTTTTTTAGACCACATACTGCCACCTACTGTACTAGAGTGTGTAGTGCCATGGTACGACCAGTGACTTTTTGAGATAACGCTGCCTGCCCTTCAGGCCTCGACGGGAACTGCCACACATTCGTGTTGGTTTTTAACCCCTTCACGATGCATCGTTACATCCTTAAATCCTTAAATTTAAAATAAATCCAGCAGCGTGAACTTCAGGCTGACACTTTCTTCACTTCCCTGCTCCACACACGGTATGAAAAAGACATTCCTGGTTTTCCATATCTGCCTCCCATTAGCCCCCCCTCCCGCCACCACACCCTCCTATGGAAAAAAGTCTAGAATATCTTTGTGAAGCGTGTCACTCTCGCTCCTTGCTGAGGTCGCTCAGGGTCATTCCCATCCGTCAAACCATCAGCCGGATTTTCTTGTCACGGTCGCCCCAGAGATGGAGAACCGACACCCAGGCCGACTAACGTTGGCATAATGTGTGAAGGATGACGGATGATGGGGAATTGTGTTATATGTTGTGTGTGTGTGTGAGTGTGTGTGTCTCAGAATCCTTCTGTGCGCTTCTGCAGCCCTTGGGGCAAAAATGTCACATCTGCTAAATGACAGATCAAACTTTTTACCCCAGCGGAGTTGGGTTTTTTTTTTTTTTTTTAAAGCCTCACCGTGCAGATATCAGACTTGGTACGTTTTTTTCCGCTGTGATTTTTTTTCAGGCATGCACACATTTGCATACTTTAATAAATAGGCCCAAAGATAAGCACAGGACAAACGTTTCTCTGCAGGCACGCAGCCGCTTTAACCTACAAACATATGGTGAGATATTTCACCGACTGAAAATGTAAATCACGGGAAAGAACGCAGACACCGGAGGCGAAGGAGGAGGAAGACGGAGCTGTAATTGTTAATAAATGATTTATCCATGTGACAAACTGTTGTTGCGTTGTTTGCCACCGTGTGCGACAGATTCTGCCGTGGGCAGAACGGGCCGCCTGCTCAGACTTATCTGGTTTTGTTAAACCCGACCGTGATGACATCTGAGATGACTGATGTCACACAGACGACTCCGGCTGCCGAGCATTTATGCAAATACGAGCTCATTCGCACGATAACATCTGTTTTTAATGGCGGCCAATCACATGGAGCGGATAAAAAAAAAAAAAAGAAAGTCATTTTTGTGTAATGATCAGCGATAAAAATCCCATTCATTTTCTTTGTAATTGATTTGATTAGGTGGAATAACGACGACGTTGATGTACAGTATGTTGTAATTAAACAGTAATACACAGTAGGCAGTTGGTGGAGCCACTGAGCCACGTGATATTTACTGTGAATGTGTTGTTTACAACGTCAGAAAAAAGTAATTTGGATATTTCTGAATTGTAAAAAAAAAATAATTTAATAATTGGTCATTTGAACATGATTAATCAGTTCATTTACTGCAGCGTACTTAGCGCCACCAGCAGTCCGTCTGTGTTATGACCATCGGGAGTCCATGTCAGATGTTGGAAAAACCAAACAGTTAAAGTGAATGTGAGGAGTTGAAGCGCCTCGGTCTCAGCAGCAGCTGCTGCGGCCGACGGTCGCCACTGGTTTTACTGTGTTGTTGACAAACTGTGATTATTTTTGCACAGCGTCTGAAAATAATAAGACAGTGACAAACACGTCGGCTCGTTAGGCAAAGAGCCCGATGGCGGTCGTTCAGGGGTCCAAGTAACTGAGGCCGTGAGTGGGCGAGAGGTTTCACCGAAGACGACGTCGAGGAAAACGGAACAGATGATTACAAATAAACATAAAATAAACACGGTTATTAATTCATATATATATATACATATATATCGTACATATGTGTATATATATACATATGTGTGCAGATATATAAAAACATATTACATTTATTATCAGCTTCACGGCATCAACGGTGAAGCTTTAACTTCTCAAAACAGAAATTTGAAATTGTCTCAATCTTTCGATCAGAATCTGGAGTTTTTCCGACTGAATCCTGCTGAGACCAAACCAAACTGTGGAGAGGAATCAGACTCGGCACATCTCCGTGGACTCCACTGCACCGGTGCCTGCACTCTGAGTCATCACTGCCATGCAGATGATGGAAGGTTTCCTACTCAGGTGTTTGGAACTCTCAGAGCAGCGCTTGCTTCAGAGCAGATTAAATATTTAACATGTTTTTTTTTTTTTGTGTTTTGCGTCAGTCGCTCTCTCACTGCTGCCGAGTTCCTCTCCGCCGCCGCCGCCGCCGGCTCTTTTCAGCTCTGAGATAAGTCAGAAATGATCTGCGCTGTTTGAAAAAAGCCAGCAGTTTAAACTGTGATGTCAGCAGATGAGTCAGTCGGCGTCTGATTTATGTCATCGCTCTGATGTAATGAATATCTGCCTGTGCCAGCGAAAAAGTAGCGGCAGGCCGTTTTTGGAGACATAACTTTAATCAGGACAGTTAGAGTCTGTGCGTGATTGGCAGTACTACTACACAGCCTGGACACACTGATATAGTACTGCGTAGTAGTACTTCATAAGGGAATCCTGTCTGAGGTTGGCGTGTTAACGTGTTACATACTCTACTCTCTGCCCAACCCCAGGTCCACGGACCAGTACTGGTCCGTATCTCATTTGTTACCGGGCCGCAATTAGACACAATGAGAAATTTACTTCATTTTTACTAATTAACTTTCTTCAAAGAGAATCTGGCAACACTTCAAAATAACATGTCATCCAGACTCTGATACTAACAGAATAAAGTCTAAAACATGTTTTATTTTGAAAAACAATCCTACGTTGTTCGTGTTCATTTGTTACTTGAAACATGAAGCCGGTTTAGTTTTAGTTCTTTCTTTAGTTTAGTCTTCTGTCAAAGCTCTGCTCACTTTCTGTTCATCTGGCTGAGTTCCCTGCAGAGAATGTTTCATTTTTTTAATTTTGTAAGTAAGCAAATTATTTTTAGTTTTCTTTAAATGTTGGTGTAAGTTTAAAGATGTGAAGATCAATTAGAATTCTAACCAATCACAAAGCTGTGGTCGGACACCGCACCTGAAAAAGGTTCTCTCCTCCCCGGTTCTAAACTCTGATGAGAACTCAGATGCAACAAATTGGACAAAACAAGGAAAAAAAAACATGAGTGAAAATATTTAGGTGCCAATTGTTTTTTTGTTTTTTTCAGGTATTACAGGAACACGAAAGAAACTCCAGAACAAAATCCTCTTTATCGTCACTTCACTTAATTAACTCTGTCTGCGTCCAGGTTCATGAGAAACGGAGCCATCTTTTCACTGCATTTATAAGACCAGTAAACATTTTACTGTTGGGGTTTACGGTCCCTGGTCCTGGTTTCAGGTCTTGTGTAATACTTAAGAGCGTAAAGACTCAAGTGTTTAATTTGGTAATGCTCCTAAAGCTTTATTTATCAGGAAAATTGACAAACAAACGACTTTTAGTGCTTCACCGACCAATTTAATTCTGTTCTGTTAAACATAATATTATCAGGGCGTTGATATACACAGTACCGTCTACTGAGTTATGTCGGAGGGAAGGAAACTAAAGGGTTAAGACCATTTATTTTTTACATTAAAACTATGATACAGTAACTAAGGGCACGGGTTGGAAAAGTTTTGACATTTAAAATTTCTATTCTTCTATTCTAACTATTCTCCTAAAAATAGTTTTAGGGAAAAACGACTGTATATGAGAGTGAAAGTCACTAGGTGGCAGCATTGCAGCTCATTTTAATAATCTATTTTAATAATCAGGTGACTGTATGTAGAATGCTGGTGCCAGAAACTCATACATTGGTTTGTACTGATAAATAAATAAATATTACCAGACACTAAATAGTATTGCGATCGGGGGTGGGGTCGGGGGGGTGAGGAAACTTCTGTCCCCTAGGGGGAGCATGGCAGAAAATAATTAAGAAAAACTGCTTTAATCCATCATCTTAGCGCACAGACCGCACTTAACTTCCTCAACCACCAGGGCATCACTGCTCCACTATATCGGTATCGATTGATATCGGAATAGTATAAAAGTATTTGGACAATATCGGCATGTCGGACATCGGCAAAAACTTAATTACGGACATCCCTAACTAAATCCACAAAAGACCAAGCAAAACATGTCTTAATTACAGACATCCCTAACTGAATCCACAAAAGACCAAGCAAAACATGTATTGTAGCGATTAATTCACAGAATAGTGCTCTAAAATGTCACACTGTCCCAGAGAGAATTAGTGCTCTAAAATGTCACACTGTCCCAAAAAAAAAAAAGACCAACAACAACAACCCGCATCAGTCACAACAACATTAGCATTAGCATGAGCCGTCCTGAGCGTAAGTCAATAAATAAGAACGTAGGTTCAGTGCAGCCACAGCAGAGAAGCTTCCAGGTCCCAGCATGAGCACATCTGACATCATCAGTCATCAGTTAATGGTCTCGGAGACACAGACTCCACTGAAATGTAATTACTTGTCATCAAATTAGCTGGAAATGAATACGGCCCGAAGCCTTGACGAAGCCTCTGCAGATGATCCTGCATCCAGTGAGCAAAACAAGCAGCAGACGTACAGATCATCAGGCTGTAATCTCATTAAAAAACACACATTACACAGTATAAAAATGTTGGTTATGTTTTGTTAAAGTTTATGGCTCGACTTCGATCAGTTGTGGTGAAGTCGTGCAGTATATTTCTCATGGTCAGTGCGAGGTCTGAGGGCAGGGACGGAGGATGACTAACGGGTGTGAAGGGAGAACAGCGGTCACTGAACCAATGACCGCGACCTCCTCCGCAGATTTAATAATGACTGTGAGTCACCAGGTTGAGGAGGCTCGGCACATCAGCCGCCCTTTGAAATCACTGAGACTGGCTGTGATTGGCTGCTGGTTCAGAACAAGTTCAACAGTCGAACTTCATGGATGGAGAAAATAAAATTACGGTTTCTTCAAGGAGGGTTTTGTTCAACACCGCAGGTAGGATCTGTTTTTTACTGAACAACTCTGGTCTAAACCTGAAGGAAACAGAATCAGATACTGTAACCTTCCATGTTTAACTAATTATATTAGTGGATTTGGAACGATATAACAGAAGGAGAATTGAACAGATACCAGAGCAAAAGATTTGACAAAACTACTGATCATCTGTTAGCTAAGGTCCAGGTTTCTGTAAATTTTGAGGGAGAAAATGTTGCACTTCTGCATCTGTCCAGCAGTTGAACAGTTAAGTCACAGTCGACTTATTTGTAACTAAAACTTCCGAGCGGTTTCATGAGCTCAGCAGAGCCTAAAGGTTTCAGTTCCAACAGTGCGACGGTCTGACGTAACTTTTAGACAAGCAGACGGCCTGTGTGTGTGTGTGTGTGTGTGTCGGCTCAGTGAGGCGGAGGTATAAGAATGGTAAAGAACACTGACACATCTGCATCAGAAAGACGAAGACACAGAACCCCTGAAAGACGCCTTTCCTAACGAGCCGTCTCCGACTCTTAACGGTTTCTCTCTCTCCCTTCGTTCCTCGCCTGTCGTTCCGTTCTCTCTCTCTCTCTCGACTTTCTGACATATTTCATCAGCTGGTCCTACTCGGGGCTGGTCTCTTGCCTTTAGATTTCACCACTCCCAGAAGGCAGGCCCTACTCTGAAGTCTTCCTCTGCCTGTCTTCTGTCCTCATGGGGACCGAAGACGTTAGTCCATCTTGTTGTCTGAGGACCTCGTCTCATTACTGCCTCTGAGGTCCAGCTCTGAGCTCACGTCTGCTGCTCCATCACCTCAAACTCAGAAAGTTGAAGTGAAAGAGAAACTGGGGCGCGGCAGAGTCAGAGACTGTAACTGGATACGACCAGATAGAGACGTGAGATCGGATTAAATCACCGCAGAGACAAAAACTATATATGAGTCTGAATATATTAGAGTATTAGATAATCTGGAAAAGTATCCTGAGAAAATATTAGATATTACATTAGAAATTACAGATATATAAATACATGAACTGCAGATCTGTGTTAGTCACTGACACAAAGACTATGACAAGGATTTGAAAAACGTAAAGTGTATCGTTATATTACAGCCCTAATATATAAATATATGTAGATATATATATATATATATATAAATACATATATTTGTACATATGTATATTACTAGGGTTAAAAAAACATTTAAAAATACATACACATATATGTACAAATATGTTTTTATGTACATACAGTATATGCTTATATATATGTATATAAATACATGTTTGTACATATATGTGTATGTATTTTTTCTTTTTTTAAAAAAAAAAAAGTAACATAAAATGAATTTACTCTGTAATTTAATTTCATAGGTTACAAAAATCCAAATAAATCTAAATTAAAAATACATTTTACCGTGTATATATATATATATATATATATATATATATATATATAAAAGTACTAGGTGACGGTCTCTTGAGTCAGTATCTAAGAAGGACCTGTATCTAATTAATCCGGTGATGTAACAGTCACATGACCTGAATAACATGTTTATTCAAACTAAGACATGAAGATCAAACACCAGCTGATCGACCTGCGTTAGCCCTGAGTAGATTTTAATTGCTCTCTCTCTCTCTCTCTCTCTGTTCGGCTCCTTCTCCTTTACTTCCTCCCATCGTTCGTCCTCTCTTGTCCCAACTTTTTAATCTCCTCCGTCTTCCATTTCCAATAATTGTTCCTGTGATTCTTCCTTCTCCACGGCCTACGCTCCAGCCTACGCTTCTCTCGTGTGATTCCACGTTTAATAGAGGGAGAATAAAATCGCAGCAGAAATGGGGGGTAAAAGTACAGCGGGAAGGACGTTGACAAATGGACAGAAGGGGGAGTGAGAGGTGGAGAGTCATTACTACAGAGGGAGAGAAAAAAGAAGAATTTACACTGAGGTAGACGGGTATGCGGGCTGTCCCTGCTGACTCAGCCTCAGGCTGGGTTAATGACCAGTATTAATGAGGCCCCTGTCATTACTACACACACACACACACACATATATACCTATATATAGTCTCACATGAAAGAATATGAGGGGCAAATGTGGAGATGTACTTCTATATTGTCTTTTTCCAGTGTCAGCCACTTTATATATATATATATTCTTTCTTCTTCTCCTTTTTCATATATATATATTTATATATACATATATTAAAAATTAAATACATTTTATTTATTTATTTTTTAATGGCTACTCACGATCCCTCACAGAGAAACCAGACAAATGCGTTTCATATGATGCCAAAGCATCATGGTTATGACTGGTTTCATTACGTCGTTAGTTTTTATTTGATTAACTAATTAGTCAAAACCTAATTTAAGGCAGAAATTAGCCCCAAAAAACAATTTTTATTTTTGTTTTCTCTTTATACCTGCAGTTTGGAAAGATAATTAGCTAACAACGTCAGCGTAGATTTTACAAACTAGAAAACTCAGGTCATTAACGATCAATTTTAGAGCACCCCATATCTTTAGAGCTGTACACTCCCAGCATCAACGGTGGTTAAAGAAAAAAAAAAACATTTCCAAACACCACCACTATTTTCCACCTTTTTACCCAGAGGTTGAAAAAAAAAATAAAAAGTGTCAT
Organism: Cynoglossus semilaevis; assembly: GCF_000523025.1. Lineage (NCBI taxonomy): Eukaryota > Metazoa > Chordata > Actinopteri > Pleuronectiformes > Cynoglossidae > Cynoglossus > Cynoglossus semilaevis. The sequence goes on along the minus strand of NC_024315.1, from coordinate 3,953,992 downwards.
CAAAGATTTACAGCAACAGTCCCTGAGACACGCGGCCCACGTGGACATCAGTAACAGCAGTTTAGGGCAGACTCACTGCACTTGGTTCATTGTGGACAGAAACCAAAACTCCATCATTGGTGACAAGTTGTCAGCCAATTGTAGAGGAGGAGATAAAAAGACCAATTTGAAAACCTGCTGGTTTTCATCTGACAGCCGCTCAGACTGACAGACAATATTTTAGGGTTTCTTACTCTGGACGAGGAGCCAAAGACATTTTCGACTGTTTGCCAAACACTGCCAAGAAAGGAGGTGGCGCTAAAACCCCGACAGATCGTCACATGCTGCAGTGACACGGTGCTGTGGTGCTAGAGAAAAGCACACACCCTGGTGGCGAGGAGCGGCGTCTGACGTAACGACGGCGTGAATGTAGCACAGCTACTGTAGCAAAACCACATGTATTTTGTAGTAGTTTGCGTGTACAGTGTGTACTCGGAGTCCTTCCTTAGCTTCAGGGTTCAACAGCACATCATCGCCAAACGTCCGCTCCTCTCTACTGTAATAAGGCACCGTGGGAAATGAACGGGAAAAGGGAACAACTGATGAGAAAAACTGTTGGAGCTGCGTGCATTCTGGGAACTTGAAGTAGTTGAATAAAGAGGAGGAAGAGTAGGACGAAGAGTAGGACGAAGGAAATGAAAAGTCACTTCAAAGGTTCAGGTCAACTACTGTTGGTAGATTCCTACGATAGACGGGAACTGAGCGACAGCTCTATTTACCTAAAGTAAATGGCGCGACAACATGTGACTCAATAACACTCGCTCTCGTTTTACCGTCTGAAGTAACGTGAACGAAGGTTTCGGGAGCATCTGAGGCGACAAGAAGGAAGTTAGAAAATTTGAACTTTTCAGGCAGCATCGTCCCGCGTCATCCAATCAGTGACCAGTTAATCCTGATTCCCTGAAGTTAAGCAGAGAATCATCGTCGTGTCTGGTCACCAACATCGCTGCTACGTTTTATTGGAACCGGAATAGAATAAGGAGAGTCGTCGGCTTAAGTTAGCCAGGAGGTGGCGCTCTCTGGTAAGATGTTAGCCTATCTGTGTCTTGTTTTACTAAGTTACCGACTGTTTTTGACGCTGATGAAGCGATGATCCAAAAATAACACATTTTCATCTATCGCGTTGAACGCAGATTAAGAACTTTCTGTTGTTATCAGATTTTTTCTGAACACAAAATTATACATTATTTAAAATCAGGAATCAGGAAAACAATTTTGTAGCCTAAACCTGAAAGACAAAAAAAAAGAAGAAAGTTTTGAGTTTAAAAAGTCAAAGTGAGGTTAAAAAATTCACCTTGTAAATCAACATATTTGGCGTTGGTGCTGCAGGTGAATAAAAAAGGCATCGCTCTCTCAGGAGTGAACTTCCTAACCCCCCCTGCTGGATGTGCCTGGAATAACTATTTCCTTTGTTGAAGGAACCATCGAGTCTCACTGAATGGAGGGCTCTACAGTCACAAAGATCTTCTTCAACAGCTCACAGGTTATTATTATTATTATTTTAGTTAGCTATCTGCTGCCCCCTAGCAGAAAAGTATTCAACTGCTGCGACTTTCTTTGAACAAAGAAAAAAAAAAAACGCAATAAATAAACAATAGTTTTCAGACCAATCAGT
>NC_024315.1:3942177-3952009 GCF_000523025.1 Cynoglossus semilaevis | reverse complement strand
GGGGCAGGGGGCAGTGGGGGGGGCACAAAGCAAAGCTGCCATTTCATATCCCAAACAAGATGGGAGCCAATTAGAAAGCAAAAGTTAATGAGACACATCCTCTCTTCCTTCAGCTGCTAATTGTCCCAGTGGAACGCTGCAGTCGAACTCCGAGGCTCCGACTGGGAGTCAGGCTAACGCCGTGAATTTAAACTAGAATGTTCTGCTGGCTGATACAGCTGTTCAGAAAACTGGAAAAAAAAAATCTTAGTTTGTTTTGGTTTGTTTTTTTTTTTTCCTTTTCAAAATACCATTTCCTGGCTGCTGGTTGTTAACGTGACAACGTTACAGATTTATTTTTGACAGAGAGACAAACGTCAGTAACGTATCGGCAGCTTCTGCCGTTTTAATTGACTTATTATTGTAAATATTTTATTTTGATTGAATGAAACGCACTCGTCTCAGTCCCGATAAAGATCGGCAGACATTTCCTAGTTTTTAATTTAGCTCCATGTCCTCCATCTCTGTTGTCACAAACATGTTTGGTTCCTTTGACTGAACGGGTGAGGAGTGAAAACTGGACGTTTACTTAAAGCAGCACCGACAAAAATACAGACGATGGTCGGTCACTGAGACAGACGTGTCACATCCTGCTGTAGTTCACGGTGTATACAGACATGCAGCTGTACTGTCTAAATAATGGACAGTATACAGAGTATTTATACAGTACATATATAGTACATGTGGAGTATATATAAACATACCACAGACGTGAAAACAGCAGCAGACACGACACAACGTCAGTTCTGACATCAGCGTCAGTTCTGACATCAGCGTCCGTTCTGACCGTACTGTGGTTCCACGGTGTCGCACGGTGTCGGTCGGTGACAGTCACACAGTGGCTGACGACCAAGAAACCAGGTGGAACCATGGGAACTAAAGTCTGAAGTTATCGTCACAGTTACCTCAGCAACATGGCACTACGTTTGGAAAGGTCACTGAGTCATCACAGGCACCGCGTGTTTGTGTGTGTGTGTGTGTTGAATGATAAATATTTGAACAAAGAAAGATCCGGGAACATGAGAAAGAAAACAGCAGCTCAAAGAAAGAAGAATAAACAGTCCGTTTTAAAGACTCCAACTGTATAAGATGTAAATGTTCAAAAATGCCGTTTAAAAAAAAAAGGCAGAAATGGTGCAGTGGGGGCCGATGACATTGGATTATCTCCAGTCAAGGATAATCCCGGATTATCTAAAATCAGAGACATTTTGAAATCGGACTCTTTCACTTCTGTTTGTTTGAAATTTGATTCAAACCTAAAATCCCTGAAGGACAAAATTTGTGTTTTCAGTGATTCAACCGAACATAAATTTGGTCAAATTTAACCAGCTTTTAGAACTAATTACCACCGCCTCGGCTCTGATTACCACGCAACCCATTTTCTAGGTCAGATTGACTCCCCCACACACACACACACACTCCGTCCCTCCAGCTCAGCTCAGCTCAGCTCCATTCTGGTCAACCCAGTATCTCAGCCTTTTTCTCACCCACCTCTCCTTTTTTCTTCCTCTCTATTATCTCTCCTCTATGTTTTTACAGAAAGAGAGAAAAAAAAAAGATCATCCTCTCAGCATGTAAACCAAAAATCCAGCTTTCCAACTGTTAGGAGACGCTTTAAGACCTGAAAGAGGATTAGGTTCCGACCAGTCGCGTGTGTTTTTTCAAATGTGCACGTCTTTGCGGAGTATGGTGCGTCTCCATTTGTCTTTGCTGTCTTTACTGTCTGTCCTCTCATCTACTCCAGCTGTTTAGCATGATGTAAACCAGGTGACGGTCCGTCTGAAATCGCCTGTCTATTTATATTTACAATTGGTCCTGGGAGACGACCACAAGAGTTCAGATCAGAAAATCAATCTCCATTTCTTTAGGGACACGGAGTATCTGTCTCGTTTCATCTACGAACTGCATCTATTTCACTTCCTCGCGACAGTGAAGCTGACGTGTTTAACGTCAGAAAGAAAACACGGCTGAGACAGAGACACAGGCTGAACCGGTCCGAGTAACTATTTATTTTCCTTTGTGTGTTTTAGAGACAAAAACTCCTTGAACCTGGGTTTCTCTGAAAAACCGTCAACAAACGTTTGTCTATTCTATTCCAGCTGGGACACGGGTTAACCAGGAATCAGGAACGACTTGTATCTGGTACTGGGTACGTTTTTAACTTTGAATAAATCTTTGTAGGTTGTCAGTCATTCAGGTCGTCTTATCTGTCTTGGTTCCTTGAAGATGTTTCACCTCATTATTGTTCTGTGTTTCTGGTTTTATTTCTTGGTTTCTTGAAAATGTTTCCCCTCATTATTCTTCTGTGTTTCTGGTTTTATTTTCTATTTAACTTCAATGGTCAAAACATTTGAGTCTAAAGTAACTTTTTGTAGAAATGTTCGTACGCTGACATTTTATTTTTGTGTGTTCCTAATTTATATGCGTTGACGTTTCTCAGATTTAAATGTTCGGCTAACAACGTTCTCTGTGTGTTCGCTGCTTGATGGACGGGAACTCAGAGTCTTACAGCAGCGTAGTAGTAGTAATTTTATGGTAGGTTGAAGGTGATACTGTAGTAATCAAGGACAGCTCCTCATTAGTTTTGATAAAATAAAAATGAAAAAGTCGACGTTCTCTTCTACGGTATGTTCTGTCATCAAGTCTGAACTGCCTTTAGTAAAAACAGGTTCTGACAAACGGACACGTAACTGTTCCTACTGAGAAAACACTTCCTGGTAAACATTGACTTTTGGAACGTTGTCCAAGTTTGGATGGTTTCAAGTTTAAATTTGTGTTTGTTTTATTCTTTAAAGTTTTCCTTCAGTGTAACTGTTGAGTATTTATTTTGAAATTTCTTGTAAAATCTGTTTTTAATACCTGGCTTTCTTGTTATTTACCTTCAGTAGATATATTTACATCAGATATTATTAACGTAGGTTTAACATTTACCTCTTGATACAAACGTGTGACCTCATCATTTAAGGAACTCAGTGGAACGTTCCCTGTAGGCACAGGTCTGAGGTGGAGGTCAAAGACAGCGATGATTAAATGTAATGACTTCTTCCATTCGTGGGGTCTCTCCCTTTCCTCACACTCCGTTCTACTTTACACCGTACGGCCCCAGGTTTCCCTGTCGGAATTCTCTGGACGGAGTCGTGATCTTGAATGTAGGTATAAAACGATGAAAGATAAATGAAGGGAAAAAATGAGCTGCAGAGGGAGGAGGGGGGGGGGGTAGTCACGACTTCAGTGGGAAACTGTGGTGAGAGGGAGAGGAGGAAGGAGGTAGGAGGGAGGAGGGAGGAGGAAGGAGGAGGGAAGGTGGAAACTAATTGAAGGAGGATCCTATTAGGAGAGAAGATGAAACAGAAAGGAAGGAAAAAACGGAGCGGGCGAATAAAAATGGAGGAAGAACATGAACAGAGAAGTGACGGGTGGAGTAGGTTATTAAAACAGGGGTCCTCAGTTTATGACGACCTCCACCTACAGCGATTCGTGGTTACATCGCCATCTACCGTTCTTTTATAAAGAAGGTCCTGTAAACGTAGAAGACGACGCTACATTAGATTGTGCCAGATTGGCTTTTCCTAATTTCTGGAACTTTTTGCCCTCCGTTACGGCTCCCAGGCCTAAGTCAGACTCTTCTGATGATTTTATGTTATGATGTCACCATTACGTTAGCATTGGTGAGTGACACAGCATGCAAGTTCCCACTTATGCCAAGAATCAAATAAAAAAGAAATAAAATAAAATCTAAAAACAATATATTTTCTCATATTAGAAGTTGGAAACAAAAGCTGGATTACTACTAACCTGCACTTTTCTAAACAGCCACTAGGAGTGAATTTGACTAGTGTTTTTACTTTTATTACTTCATTAATTAAGTCCATCTACGTCACACGTCTGCGTCACACGTCTGCGTCCACGTCTGTGTCCACGTGTCCACGTCTATGTCCACGTCTGCGTCCTTCTACGTCCCAGACTGTCCCGTGACTCGACCGGCTCGCTCTACTTTCCTCCTGTCTGAACTTCGTGCACCACTGAAGCTCAGACCCCAGCAGTAATTACAGGGATCTTGATCAAAGATTTTTTCAGGCCAAGGTGTCGGAGGTTCTGCTGAATCAGGTGCCAGTAACAGATGGCGGCAGGTTAAAGAGCCACCTCACCCCCCCCTCCTCCCCCCTCATGGTCCTGCTGCCTTTTCTTTAATAGACTTTCCAACATAAAAGTCACCATTGCGTACTGTCGCACCGGAGACATACGTTCTGACAAATGAAACACAGAGTGCCACTAATCCAGGTAATCCATCTCTGGGAAAAGGTTGTCCGGAGGCAGAGTTAGGATGTCTGATATTTTTCCAGCACGTTTGGCTGCAGGAAAAGGCCACGTCGGCAGCAAGTACCATTATCATAAAAAAAAAAAAATTAAATAAATAAAATAATGATAAATCTGATGTGAATGTTTAATTTTGGTGGGTTTTGTTTTTTTGTTTTTTGTCTAAGCTGTAGGTTTAATTAGTCATAGGGTGTGGATTACATTGATCCAATAAACCTTTGATTATTTCCAGATTAACAAATATTTATTTGTTTATTATTTAATTAAATTTATCGTACATTTATTGGATTTTATTAAATAAATTTTACACCACCAAAAATGTGAATAATTTCTAAAGGCTTTTTTAAGGAAAGAGTTTTTTTAAAAAGTTAGTAAATGGTTCACTAAGACTCAAACAGTGTATTTTTATTCTGAACATATGTGTATAATAGGTATATTTAGTGTATATATATGATCAAATATTTATGTCTCATTTTATTTTCACTGATCAAACTTTATTTCTGGTCTGTTTGTCCTCATAAAGACAAAAACCAAACGATTATTTGTTCAGTTAAAAATATATAGATTTTTTTTTTTTGTCTAATTCATCAGTGTCGTTGTTCTCCTAATGACCACAGATTTGTGGATTCCTCCGTCACAGCTGACGAATGAAGAGTTTTTTTGGTCATTTATCTTCATGTTTGGAGGCAGATTTTATTGACGCTCGACTGCTGACGACCTCTGATGGAATCCTCCTCACTGTTGACCTTTCATTGTCCACTCTATGATAACTAATCTCTCTGCTGGTGTAGAATTGACCTTTGACCTGTTTATGAATGCCCCTCCAATGGATTTGATTGATATTGGATACAAATGGAGAACAAAAAGGGGGTGACCAGTGGATCGTCGGGTCAGCGCCCGTCCATCATTATCAACTCTTACTTAGCCTGGACAGCTAATGTCTATTGATGGGTCAAAGGTCACTCTTTGTTTGTGTTATGGTCAGATCAGAGGTCGTTTGTCTGAACCTGGATTTTACAAACAAACTATAAACTAGAATTCACTGCTGTAACTAGTTTTGGATTAAATGATATTGGTCTTAATTTGCAGTGTTTTAACTACAGATGAAGTAACACCTTGAAACTGCGTACCAGCGTAGTACAACTAAACTAAAATATACCTGATATATTTTGTGACATAAACGTTCTTTGAATATGTTTTTAAAACACATAAAAAGCAGCCTGATTTACGGTACATCATCGTTGGGTTACGACTCAAAGATAAAACCCAAGCGTCCCATAGTCACAGTCTGTAAAACAACCGTCTTCTTTAATGGTTTTTTTTTTTCTTTCTTTTTTTTAAACTTTCTGCAGCAGACTCAGAATGAGTCCAAACCAAATTCAAACAGCGACAGTTTCCGAGGCACAGATCTGAAAATCTGGGAAAGAGAAACATTAAAGAGGAGGGAGGTGTGAACTGTTAACTGTTAAAGGAACAGAATCAGAGGACGATAAGTGATGGAAGTGGAGCTGACACCATGTCTAATAACAATGAGAAACGCAGCAGGAGAGAGATCTGTGGATGCTGATGACAGTAGGTGTAGGTAGCTGTAGGCAGAGAGCCGCCGTGTCAGACCTGATCAAAACGCTCTTGGACGACTGAAAACATCAGACGTCGTCGACAAGAAACAACAACTCTGCAGGCAGAGAGCCGAAGCAAAATGGCGTCTCAGAGAAGAGAGAGTGAAACAACAATTTAAAGAAGCCGTCCTCGCTTCACTTCCTTCTCTGATTGTTTTTCCCTGCTAATCTCTGTCCCCTTTCACAACCACTCTCTGTTTTCCCACGTCTCCTTCTCAGTTTTCCTCCTTGGTTTTTCCCTGTACTGACATCATCCCTGATTTTGGTCTCTGAAGATGTTATCTTCCAACCGCGGCAAACCGACCTGAAACTTCTCTCCGCTGGGAGATAAAAATGAATTCCAGGTCCCATTAGAAAAACAAGCTTTTGGATAGTAATCAAGATAAATCCATCCCTGGGCGATAACATCAGCCAGATATCGCGATTGTTTCACCGAGCACTAAAGGAGCAGAGGAGAGGGTTTGGAAACAGAGATGAGGATCTCCCAAAGTTTTTTAATCTTTTTACATTACTGTGTGGAAATTGGACAGAAGCATCCACCTGTGAAGGCAGCTGTGGTTTACAGAGAGAATCTAAATGAAGACAGTAAACAGATGTTTACTCAGAGTGTCTGTCAGACAACTCCAGCTTTAGGAAAGCAGTTTGGTCTGTTCACAGTTTGTACGTTTGAAAGAAAAGATCTCGTCTTGATCCACTAAGATGGAAGATTCTGTACGAGTCCACCCCCTTTACCTCTTCCTGATATAACTTTTTCAAACAGCTCCTGTTTTTGCTCGTTTACTGTTAAAAAAACCCCAAAACAAACAAACGACGAAGAAACCAGCAAATCAGAATGTTCAGATTGGGTTGGTGAAAACCCAGTGAGTCCACCCCATTTACAAAACAAACAAACGTTGTTGAGCTGATTTTCAGCAACACTCTATCACACTCGTACAACGACTGTGTTCCTAAACGGTGTTGTGATCCGTGTGGGGCAAAGAAAACCCTCGACTAAGTTTGTGACTGATGGTCGTCGTCGGAGCCAAAGTCCTGGAGCGGTTTCTTCCACCAGCATTTCACGCCGTCTGCTTAGAAATCAATCCTTTTCTTTGACTCTCAAACTGAAACATTAGTCATTTTCTAGTGTGAGAACTTTAAGGTGAAAGTACCAGATGATTGAAGAACCTCCACTAGTTATGAACTCCAGCATCTGTGACTGACTGCACCTCCAACCTGACCACGTGTTTCTGTCCTTTCCTTCCAGACACTCCTGACTCACAGGTGGTTGAAGTCCAGGTGACTGCAGTAGTACACAGGTAAGACCCTACAAATACTTTTTTTATATATGTACAAGGTGTTTTCTACTTTGCTGACATAGAGAGGGAACCGCTCGTGCACTTTTTTTCCACCATGGTTGAATCTCGTCAGTGTGAGATTACAGCCTGCAGCCTGCATGTGTAATTAGAACACTAATGATCTAACGTCTCTGTTGAATTTAAATCTGCTCAAGAACTGAGAAAATTAAATGTTCTCTCTTATTCCAAGACCTCTGGCACTCAGTGTCCTCTGCTTGAATTGTTACAGTAGATCGATGATGTCAAAACGTGGCCAGAGGACCAGATGGTGGTCCTTTACAGAGTCACTTGAGTCTTAGTAAATCTTACTAAAACATGGTGTCAAATATTGAAATTCAGCATTCTAAGTTTGGTTCTGTGTAATACCTGGTACAAGCTTTGGTAAAAACTGACATCAATGCTTCTCTTTCGTGATTTCTGTTGATGCCACTAGGTGACGACAGACATAAAATGCACCAAATTATCTGACACTGAACTGATTTTGAACCTCAACTCCGTCCCTGGTTTAGAGATACTACTACATTTTGACCTGGCTTGTAGAGATTTGACTGTGACGTCCCTGCTTGAGAGGAAACGACGAGCCGTGTCTTGACAAACACAAGTGTTTCACTGCAAATATTTCGTCTAAATATTCCGAGTGGAACTGAAATGTGGCAGCCATTCCATACTGGAGTTGTACTTGGAGGTGGACGAGCTCCTACAAGCCAAACGCTGTGTGCAACAAAGCATTTACAAGCCACGCTGGGAGAGAGAACAAATTCAACACAAAACGGTGATTTTCTAATACACAGCAAAGTATACAGGAGTGACATATCGCAGCCACCTGGCAGAGCAATCAGTGATTTGAGAAACTGATCAGCGAACCCATCAGACTCCCACTGATGGAGGATGTTTGGATGTTTGTGCTGCGGAGACGTAATAACGTGGCTAATATCCAGCAGCTAAAGTAGGATTTTGGCAGTGAGGTGTATAATTACCCAAAGGGTTGTTTCCTGATACTGCGGGGCGTCATCAGCTGTTTAATGAACGCCACCTTAACACAGACACGTTCGCAACCAAACGAGACGATTAACGGAACGGTCGCGAGGCTCTTTTATTTTCGCAGTGTTTTTTGGTCGTTTTATTTAAAAGGCTCTTCATTAAATACCAGCGTAGAAACACTTTGAAATGACTGTATTTACATACAGAACACTGCCTTTTTACTCAGCCTGCCAATACACAAGACATCAATTAACTCGTGTGTAATCTAGAGTAATGTGTGTACTGTGTGAGTCAGAGTTTTTGTTTTTTTTATTTAGTTTGTCGGCTGATTTCTGCCTCGCTATAATCTTAATTTAGTTCGTCGGCTGATTTCTGCCTCGCTATAATCCAAGCACATTTAATTTAATTCAGCTCTGCTGGTGAGGTGCCAAATTACACTTTACTATCATACATTATCTCAAAGCACTTAACATATTAAGGTCAAGGCCTAACAATGTTACGGAGGGAAACTCCCACAGTGAGCAGCTACTGACGAAGGAGGGAAAAATGAAAGACTTCAACTATGAGGAAGATTTTTTTTTTTATGTCAACTGAAACATGCTAACACAGATCGAGCAACGTCACGGTCCAAGACAGGAGTCACCGACCTTTTTGAGCTTCTTTAAGGAAACTTATTAATACGAACAGCTACTTTATGTTGTTTGATACAGACTTCCTGTACAAATGACTGTATTTTTCGGAGTATAAGTCGCACTATTTTTTTCATCCTTTGGCTCGGTTTACAACTTATACTCAGGTGTGACATATATTATAACAGGATAAGTTTAAGTTTAAGTTTAAGTTTAAGGTGCGACATATATTAAAATATACACTAGAGGCCACTGGTGCAACTTATACTTGGAAGCGACTTATAGTTGGTGACCACTGGTCTACGATGACAAAGACACGTCTCTTGGACATGAAGGACACTTTATCTTGTCGTCTCGCGGCGCTACACGCTTCGGTCACATACGCTAGTTAAACGCCATACATTGGCTAGTGCTACATTCCCTTTTAGTCAGATTTTTCTGATGTTTTTATGTCCTATATTATGATGTTACCACTGTGTTAACGTACGTTTTTTTTAAGTTCTTACAAAGGTTGGAGTCAGAGATTCCGAACACTTTTCCTTCCCCCTCTTTCTGTTGTTCATCCATGCATTTCCTCCAACCAATTTACAGTATTCCTCCGCCCGTGTCTGTTCCACCCTCTTGGTCGTTCCCAGTCCACTCCACTTCAGATTCCCACCATCCGTGGGACCCTCGCTCCGATGCTTCCACACATTATTTCCGGCTGTTTCCTCACAGTCCAAACTGAACCGTAGTATTTTTCCTGTGTAGTTTTTGTCACTGTCTCTGTTCATCAGTGTCCCGACCCGTAAAGTGTTCAAAGTGTAAATGGTTCCAGTTCCGTCTCTGGCTAATGAACGCTGGGTGCAGCCTTGATCACAGCCACTCACAGTGAAAGAGACAGCGAGGAGGAGGAGAGGAGGAGGAGGGAAAG
>NC_024315.1:3940955-3942146 GCF_000523025.1 Cynoglossus semilaevis | reverse complement strand
TTAAATGTAAAAGTGAAGTGGGAGGAACTCACTTTTAGCCAAAATCACTTTTAGCCTAATCAGAAATCACTCAGGGAACTGATCAAGAAATTCATTTTAACACTTCCTACGGAGAGCAAATTACTGAAGCTGAAGATATTTCCTAAATGTGTCAAACGCAATTTAGAAGTTCTTCAAATATTGTATTTTCATTTTTTTTATTTTTTTCGTTTCCAGTAAAATTTGTTTTTAAATGATACAGTACTTTGGTTCGGGGACAATCAGGTGAAATGTCGTTGGCAAAAAAAAAAAGACAAAACTTCTTACCACAGCACATTCACTGTAGTCTTCTCATCTAAATATATATTTTATATTACATTAAAAAAAATCTAATTCTCTGAACCTCTGGGCCTCTTAGAGAATATAGTTTTTATTTTTTAATAGCTTCACAATTCAATATATATTTTTTGGAATCATAAAAGTAAACTTTGCCTCAAGCTTTTCCTTTTTCTTCTGTGTGTTTTTATGTAACTTGAATGGAAAAAAAAAATCAATCATTTCGTTGTCGATGTTTGATTCACTATTACTCACTACATGTGTGTGATTTGGGAAAACTAAATCTCCAGTGCTCCTGGTTGACAGGAAGTCCGGGGAGGGAATGAAGGAAGAAGTGAAGAAATCAAACGGAGAGTGACACTTTGAAAATGGAAAAATGTAACAGCGACAGAAGAAAACGACTGATGAGAGGGTGAACGGACGGGAGACGCTAGCAGAGAACAGACAGAACGCAGTTCCTAATGGAACCAGGCGGGGTGAGGAGACAGTTACACTGAAAAAATAATGTCGTGCCTATAGTATCGCGATATATCGTATCGTTGCCCCTGTATCGTGATACGCAAATATTTTTGATACAAACGTCCACATTTATCTGGTCGAAGGCTGAGTAACTGTGCCTACGATGTCTCATCCAAGGACACATTGGCATGTAGACCAGCGTTCATGTTCGTGTTCTGTTACTGTATACGTAGCATTAGCATTTCCCAGCAGACGGCGCAGGTGTCAGGACAGACGCAGAGAACACGTACCATCGTACAGTACTTTAGGGAAAAGAAAAAAAACCAGGAGACGGAAGAAACGTTTAAGGTGTGAGGAAAGAAACCAGAGATTTGACAGACTGTGTGCCCCCCCCAACCACCACCCCCGCCCCTCTTT
>NC_024315.1:3937431-3940807 GCF_000523025.1 Cynoglossus semilaevis | reverse complement strand
GGGGTAGAGAGAGCTCCAGGGTGGCTGGGAGAGCCAGAGAGTGAGAGGATAAAGGGATGAAAACACGCGTGCAGGAAGAATGAGACACGGAGGAGTCAGCGTGAAGTGAAGAGCTGCTGAAAAGTGATGCAAAGTTATATAAGTCTGCCCTTATTATGGGATGGAAGTTGAAGAAGCTGCAGTTACTGGTGTTGGTTCTCAGTGAGTTCACAACAGATCCGGAATTTAAAAAAAAACGACGACTTTGAAAACTTGAGGAGTAATTTCTTGGGGTTTTTTGTTTAGTTTATTTACTGCCTATAAATACACTACACAGTGAGCTACTGTGGTGCAGTGCAGTGGCTGTAGTTTACCAACAGGGGGTCCTGGGTTTTGGACCATCAAGTCCTAGACTGGACTAGACTAGGTTGGATTAGATTAGATTTTTATTGTCCCTCGAAAACAAAACAGTAAATAACACAAACACCAAAAACACAACAGATTAAAATAAAACTACAGCTCAGATTAGAATGAGTTCAACATACAGGGATTATGGCTTCATCTTTACATCAGTCAGACCACCAGTCTCAGGTCTGACTGTTTTGAATTTACAAACTGATCAGGGATTAGATCAGAATTCACCACAAATGTGTGACTGTGAGTGTGAATGCTGGGATTAACACGGGCTTCTAGAAAATGATAAATAAATGAAGTTAGTTTCATTAATTTAATAAAGGGCTGTCGTGTATTTTTACTGTTATTCTTTTAATTTTTACACACACAGGTTTAATGACTCGCTTATAAAATAAATCCAAGCAGCTGTTGGGAAATATGTTCAGGAAACTCGACACTCTCTCCAGACTCAAATCCAATCGGAGTTTAGTAAAAGTGGTGCTAATGACGTGTGACAAGGTGTTTGCACAGATTACAGTTGCACACCATATAAAGTCATCAGAGCCTCAGACGCAATAAAAACAATTAACAAAGCGCCGGCTGATTTGAATAATCTGTGTGACAGCTGCCTCTCTGAAGTGATTACAATTAATCACATTTCACACTGTAATAGTCGCTCGACTACGTTGTTAAAGGGAAGAAAGAAAAAAACTTGTGTTTTTTTTTTTTTTATGAAATGCAGCACAATGTGAGCATGTGTGTGTGTACTTGTGAGTACACTGTTCGGGAGAATACAGTTGTCGGGGCAACTCTTTAACCCCATTCAGGGGTCAGAGGGTATTTGGTATTTGGTTTCAGTCCGTAGTTGGGATTACAGTTAGACCCAGATTATCTTTAGCGTGAGGATTACAATGAAATTAGGCAGCGAGGGAAAGTGGACAATAACACCGTTGTTGTGATACTTCGTCTTGCGAGTGCGAGCTTTAAGTGAGTCGTTAAAGTCGGTCAACACAGAGAACACGCCTCAGCTCTGTTCACACTCCGTCTGTTCACATTCATGTATCAGATCCATGATGGAACTGCTTGATCTGATCACTACAGTCATTTGTGACGCTGTAGCCACAGTCAGCCGTTGTTGTGCCTGTTATCACCCTTTTATATAAGCTGTTCATCTGTAGAGGAACTTCCCACCTACTGCTCCCTCTGTTGGAGCCGCCGTGACTCGTCTGCGTTCATCTCTAACCTGAACGCTATTCAGATTAATGATGGCAACAAAAGGAAACCAGCACAGGCCAGGTGGTGGTGGTGGTGGTGGTGTTGTTTACGTGCACACAAAAAACCCTCTCAGCAGTACGGTATCAGGTCAATGGAAATATGTCCCTGTCATACAGTTATCGCTCTACAATACATTATTACCAGCATTTCACCGCATTAAATATTCAAAGGGAAACCAGTAGGGGGCATAACTTAAGATGTGTCACTGTTAGCAGTGAAACTGAGAAAGGAGGTGAGAAATATACTTGAATATATAGGCACTGGACTAACATTTATTCATTAACTTCAAATGTATAAATTTGTGGTGTCAAACATATGGCCCGTGGGCCAAAACCGGCCCGCCTGGGGTTTCAATTCGTCCGGAAATATTTGTAAAATTAAGAGCTCCATATTTGGACAAAGGGAGAAAACTTCGTTATTGTTTTCTGTAGGTAATTCTGTTATGATTGCACTGATCTGGATCACTTGACATCTAATATATAATCTAATATTTATCAAATATATCCAAGTTGAACATTCAGGGTGAAACGTTTCTTTAGAGTCAACAAAACAAAGACTCTCGGCTTTTAATCTTTTACCTAACTTTAAACAGAAATATATTTATTGAACTAATATAACCTTTTTTTTCCCCACACTCCTCTGTGATGAAGCCTCTCTTCACTGACCACTCACTGACACAGGCAGCTGCAGGTGCTCAATATTCCATCAGTGCTGTTTTCACACCAATCTGTAAATCCATCCAGCTACATCTTCTGGCAACACATTAGCTCCTGTGGCCAATGGCCCATATTTTGGTCCACGTTTTATTGTAGAACGCGGGTGTCCAGGCCAGGAGATCCATTTTCATTTAGTTATAAACATCAATAGTCTACGGAGTAACGGGGGGGGGGGGGGGGGGGGGGTTAAAGTACAACTGAGAGACAATATCCTCTGTCGTATACTGCGTACTGCATGTAGTTAACAGATTTATTCATTTTTATATAAAAAAATGTTATTATGTGAGGGACTTCACATTTCTGTGACTTTTAAATACAGAAACCACTTGACTATTTTTTGTTTGTTCCTAATACTTCAGTAAACATTTTCTAATTTTTACCAACCACACAGATAAAAATTCTTAAATTATAAAAGGAACAAGACACATTCAAAGTAGTTGCTGTAAAAACCACTGATCTCAGCCCTCTGAATACAAATGATCACATCTCAATGTTTAGGTTTAACCTTTTCTTCCTCTCCTCTGTTCTTTACTTCAAGTAAAGTCAACCAAATATCACCAAAAAAGAAGGAACTAAAACCACAGAGACCAAGGACAAATCACACGACTGCCTTATCTATAACATCAGGTAAACACCCTCACCCTCACCCTTAATGGCTGCTGCAGGTGTTCGACGTCATAACTGATTTCACACCAATCTGTGAAAACCCCATTCAGCTACATCTTCTGAAAAGTTGATCTCACAGATTTGCCGTTTCTAATATTTGATGATTCATTTTCCGGAGCGTTTTAAGGGGGGATTTATTCGTCTACCTTTCATGATTTCCCTGTGATTTGGGATGTTTCAGAGCGCCCTCAGGAGCTGTGGCAGTGCTAATGCGTGTGTTTTCACTTTTACAACAAGTAAATATACTTTAGTTTAAAGTGTGAGCCTGGAGGGTGACAGCGACGGAGAGGGAGCGCCGCGGAAGACACACGACAGTAATGTAGTCAGCAAAATGAGGAATAGCTTAA
>NC_024315.1:3902855-3917583 GCF_000523025.1 Cynoglossus semilaevis | reverse complement strand
TACACTGTCAACCATGTTGGTCACGTGGTCATCAATATAACCAGATTTAGTCAATAGGATGTACGATAATATCGGACGATTGATTTTATCGGCCCGATGTTAGCATAACTATGTAATATCTGTAAAAACTCTTATTGTTTATTCCTCCAATAAGCATTACCTGATAAGACAATGCCTGGGTATCGTCAAATGATGTGTGCCCTGAAAATAGATTTGGAGAAAAAAGGCTGCATATGAAAGTGATAATCACTAGATGGCAGCATTGCAGCTCATTTTATGAATCTATTTTAATAATCAAGTGATTGTTTGCAGAACGTTGGTGCCAGCAACGCAAACAGTGGTTTGTACACAGAACGCTGGTGCCAGCAACGCAACTGATCAGTCAATATCTCCTGTCCCCTAGGGGGAGCATGGCAGGAAATAATTGAGAAACACTGATTTAACCCATCACCTTAGTTAACAACCAGGTCACTAATGCCCCCTGTATCGGTATCAGCAAAAGGTTAATATCAGACATCACTAATGGATACCATATTTTCTGATTAGCCTGAATTCACATTCTCCTAAACCGTGAACGTCAACTAGATTTCTCTGCTGTCATTTCTGCAGTTATTACGGCGGTGACATATCCCTGCATATGTGTTTTTGCTCTTTTCCCTGCTAATATTGGCACGCTGTTTTATGAGACGCAGGGATTTATGGCAGAGGCAGAGGTGATAAATCATTTTTCTCCCAGCCAGTCTCCTGTGACACGCCATTAAAAGGCCCGGCTCCAACCAAAATAGCAACACAGCGACTGGAGCGCTGCCTCGTTTGCATGGATCTCGCTCTGTTTCTGCAGCTCCGTTTAAACTGAAGTAAAAGGTTTTAAATTGAGAGTTTTGCGCTGAAATGGGCCTCCGGGAAGAAATATTGACTTTTTAAAGGATTGAATTGGAAACTTTACCGGTCACGTACACACTCATGGAGTACATAATGAAGTAGTAGGTGCAGCAATAACTTCAATAACTTCAAAAATGACACCGTAGTGTTGACTTAGACTTAATTTTGATATCAGACAATGTTTGACCTTATGACCCCAGGAAACTGTAGTATTGTAAATGACAAACACTGATGTTATTTCATCTCATCAGCTCAAAATTCTATTGAATAAAATAAAATAAAAAAATCCCACAGCTCTGTTGGCTATATGTAATCATCTCCGGGGGCTTTCTAGTTTTAGGACCACCCATAATCCCACAAATTGTTCGCAGCGTCTAATCCTTGTTGTCGCGGGGTCTCTGCTCCACTGTTTGCTACAACAGACCCGTCGCTGCCTCGACACGCCTAACCGGATTAGACAGGGTTACGTTGGCAAAACTGAATAACGCTGTTCAGACGCTGCTCCCATAGGCAGCAGCAGCGCCGCCGCCGCCGCCACACACATGTTTGTGTGTGCGTGTGTGTATGTGTTCGAACCTGAAGCCTTCCTGGCCCCAGGTCCGCTTCCTTAACCACTAATCCACCGCTGCCTCTTTTTAGTGGGTTTTGCTGCAACGTTTAAAAAAAACAGACATTTTTTCTAAGGTAATTCAGGGACGTTCTCTGCTCAGACGAGAAGAACTGACAGACAAGTGTGTGTTTGTGAGTGTGTGTGTGTGTGTTCACTCATGTGAACGTTTCAGGGAAACAAATGTGTTCCTGCTGCCAGGTGTGAAATGTGTTGAAACTTTTCCAACGTCTCTGTCAGAACAGAACGTACTGCGGTTTAAACAACAACAACAACAACAACAACACAACAACGTTACACCTTACACACTTACACAGTGTGTCAGAGAATGGCATGGGTTCGACTCTTCTTTCATGTGTTAACATGATTGCGAAGCCTAAATGCAGCATTATTCCCAGTGCGGGAATACTGGGAATCCAGTCCACAGTCCGACATGAATCGCGGCCGATTCGCCCTCATTTAACGACTTTTAAACATCAAACATTGAAGCTGACAAGAACCACGGGCAGATCCTTCACTCCGATTCCCTCACACTCTCCCCTGCTCTTTACATTCCTTCACTTCATCCCCCACTGCCCCCCCCTCCGACCCCTCCTCCTCTGCAGCAGATTGAATGAAGGAGAGCGTTGCAGTGAGGGAATGAGAGGAGAAAAAGTGGGAGACAGAGGAACAGGAATGAAAACAAGGCCACATCTCTTCCCGTCTCTGCTGCTTTAATATTTCATCCAAACGCAGGATTCCTTGTGTCGTTCAGTCTCTAAATATGGCTCCCGGAGCTCAGCGCTGACTCACCGGCAGGTTATTATTTTGCCGATATGTCTTTACGACTTTCTGCAAACAGAGTCACCAAGACGACGCCTTTAGCCCGAGGAGAAACTGAATGGAAACTTAGTTTACGTTCAAACAAAAAAAAAAAATAACTAAAAGATCTTCTTTTACCGTTCTTTAAAGTACGTGTATATGTTGGATTTACTGTTTGATTTTTCTTTAAAGTCTACGTATATGTTGGATTTACTGTTTGATTTTTGCCAATATTGTCCAAAGACTTAATTTTCCAATTCCGATACACACAGCCGTTTGGCTTAAAGGCAGAGGATACATTTGATTGTGGGCTGAGTCACAATGACAATAATTCACTTTCCCTTTCACTTTAAATGCCATATTTATGTCACATCATCTGGGCGAAACCCAAACATTGCGTTATCCGGTTTTCATTATGAAAGAAAAAAACCCACTATTATGCTAACCAATTATGCTAATATCGGACTACTTGTCTACTTGACATGATTTATTCTGCTCAGTCCAATCTTGCTCCGACTAAATTCTGTGCCGTTGTCATTTCATCGCTGCAGTTTTTTTGTCTTACGAACTCATCCCCCTGTTGGCCAACGGCCGCCACATGTGGAACATTCTGCCCTGTTTTGTTGCGTCGTTATAAAATACAGCGTTATTCAGTGCTCATTGTCCAACTGCTCCTGTTGTTCCCTCTGTTTCTCCCCCAACACACTGACCCATCTGTCAGGGTCTGGCCCAGCCGCTGGCATCATCGCTGACAGGCTTCTGTAACGACACTGCAGCGAGCGCGAAACATTCACAAAGTTTTAATTGTTCTCAACAGGGAAAGACATTTGGCAGAAACCCAGGCATCTGGCTTTTGTTATGAATATTCAGGCAACCAATGGGATCGCAGCTGATCTCAGCAGAGTTTTACAGAATATTATAAGAATATTTTTAAGATCTGTTCTGTTATGATGCAGTTTTTTTTTTTTTTAAACACCTGAACACAACTAAATCTCTCAGTAAAGAAACGTCCTTGTGGAAGACGACACACTGTTAATGAAGACAAGGTCCATTTCTGTGTCTCTTCCTCACCCTTTTTGTTTCACCCATGTCCTCCCTCCTCCTTCATTACTACTCCAGCTGTATTGCTTCTCCTTGACATCATCCACAACCACTGTCTCTCCATCCTCCTCCTCCTCCTCCTCCTCCTCCTCTTCCTGCTGCCACCAGCTGGTTTTGTCTGCAGTAATAACTCAGTCCATCTCAATTTACCAGCCCCTCAGTCCAGGGCAGAGCTGCTGAAATGTTGGTAGCATTTTGATTTACAATATTTCCACCCTTCTCTCTGTTCTTCATGTAATGATGTGATTCTGTTTATTTTAGTTTCACTGACTCACTAATGGATTTTACTTGAAACATTTATTTAAAATTACCGCTTCGACTGACTTTAACCTTGGTATAATGTGAAAATAATTTAAAAAAAAAAAGAAAAATTCTTGCACAGCCAGAAGAACAGAAAGTGAGCAGAGCTTCTACGTCTTCTATTTTAACTGCAGTCACCGTCTCCGGCCTTTAAAGCAGCAACTCGTCCATGTTTTTAATAATCCAAACATCTGTTCACGGTGTCGTTAAACTGATATTTTTTAGACCTGAGGCAGGTCTTCAGCAGTGAAGTGTTTTTCCAGTCTTTGTCCTTGACAGTTAAACACCTTCAAACTGCTGACATCGTTGAAATACTTAAAGAAACCGGCCGTGACGGCAGTGAGACACTGAACTGCAGATACTGCTGTTGGTATCAGTGCGTCACTACTTCGACAGGACACGAACAAGTGTTAGGTTAACAAGACTAGTTAACCTTAAACTATACGTTTTAAATATACCATCCTTCTAGACTAGTGGCCGGTCCAGGAAGTACCCCGGCTCCTTACTATTATATCTGGGAGTACTGCTCCAAACCTCGGCACCTTCGACCCTCGGAGCAGAAGCACAACAGATGATGTATAGAAGTTTATTTTTGTCGCTGTGATGAATCGGGTCCTCTCTCCCGCAGAGATAAAGCTCGCTGTGGGTGATTAATGGAGACAAAGATCTCTGGAAGAGGTCCAGGGTAAAAAGTATACAAATGGGCATTTGTCCACAGTAAAGTAGGTCCCAAAAATGTTTTTTTTTTTTTAAATCTTGGATAAGACATTGTTTTTTAGTTTTTTTTTAAGTTGCTCACGCTGCGACATGGGTTTTTTTAAGTTGCTCACGCTGTGACAAAGGAGCCCAGAAAAACAGAGACTAATGACTCAGGTGAGCAGGAAACACATCAACTGCGACCATTTAGTGTTAGATACAGAAACGTCGAGGCGTATCAGCCGGTCGATGCAGCTACAGCAGAATTAGCCTCCCTCTGTCCTCCATCGTTAGCTTCATCAATATGCATGGTAAGTCAAGGAAAAACATCGCTGCGTTTGCATATCCCCTCACACACACAGAGCCACTACTCTCATTCACACCCGGGACCGCTGCTGCCGTTACTGCTGACGGCCACAGAGCAGCGGCGCTGATGACCCTGAGAAATGAAAGTTCATTTTACCCTCGGAGGTAAACACGGAGGTATATGTTGTTTACTGTTTAATACCAGCCCGTGTCCCCGTGAAGCCAAACTGGACTGCTGCAGTAGGAGGGAAATCAGGGAGAAGTTTGTTTTTCTCTCCCAGGACGAAGAGAAGGAAAATGACGACAGGTTTTTTTTTCTTTTTTTCTCTCTTTCTTTTACAGCCCTGATTTGACAGTTTTTAAAGTTGTTCTTGACTCATTTTCTAGGGCAGAACTTTGTCCCATGTGGTGTCAAAAAACACAATGTGATTTTATTAGAAATGAAAGTGGGTGTGGCTTCTTATATTCCCTGAAGTACTGCAAGTATTACTCTCACGTCAAACATGACATCATCCTTCAACCTCAATTATCAACTCCCAAACTATTATCAAAATATTGAAATTTTTAATCAGATGAATCATCTCAGGATTAATCATGATTAACACAGACAGTCACAGTAGTGTGACTAGAGACATACCAGCAGAAAGTACCAGGGACCTCCCTCCCCCTCGTTGGCTGCCTCACCCTCTCACTTCTCCACTGTTTCCAGATTTGACTCTTCTCATTTCCTTTCATCACACAGACTATAATATCTGCCACCTCTCTCTCTCCCTCTCTCTCGGTGTCTCTCTGTCACAGGGACTGTGGTTACGTACCACAGAGATGCTTTCACTCAAAGCCTTCTGTCAACCAAACCCTCAATTTCTCCTCTCCTCCTTCACGTCTTTCAATTACATTCTGACCTCCATCTTTTTCTCCACTCATCGTCGTCTCCTCCGTCTATCTCCTAAGACTAACATTTTATTCCTGTTTTCTATTTCCAACTCTTGGCTTTTGTTGCAATTCTTAGCACCTGTGCTACTCACTCCAGCTATATTCTTCACTTCTTTTGTCCAATTCTTCTTTCTCGTTTTTTTCCCACCAAAAAAATCAACATCAAATTACCCTCTATCTCTATCTTTAACGCTCATTTTGTCATTAGTTTTATTCTCAAACTGCTTTGCTTTCTTCTTGGATCCATTAGCTCAAACTGCTTTGCTTTCTTCTTGGATCTCAGCCTTTGCCTCCATTTCTTCACACTCCATTGCCTGTCCATTATTGATCTCCCACCAGTCACCCCTTCCTTCCTTCCTCGCCTCCTTGCCTCCTCCCTTCTTTCGTTGCCTCCATCTCTTCTCTAACTCCTTATTTTTTCCCCCTGGGTCTTGATCCTCCTGCTCTGATCTCGCCGTCTTGATGTTGTTGCCCTCCTAAAGCCTCAGGCGTCTCACTCTCCACGTGCAGTGACATGTAACGTTGATCATCCATTAATGAATTCTCTCTTTTTTCCCCCTGTTTTTCATTCCTTTCCTTTACTCCCACCTGACTCAGCTCAGTAAACCCAGGTTCAGACCTCCTCATGTCCTTGTCTTCTCTTCGCTCACCTTCATCCTCACTCTTCATCACCAGAGAATAACATTTCCACCCGACAGTCGATGACTGAGCGTGTCGGACATGTCATCTGCTGGATTGTAAACACTGCAGTAATCAAGGTGATGGAAAAGTACCATAGACTAATGCATACACACGACCTCTCACTGCTGCCTCCGATGGAGAGTATAACTTAAAGCATTAGCCGATAATTGGACACAGAAAACAAAAACAACAACAACAACACCGTCCTCATGGTAAACAGGCTCCATATGATCAACAACTCATAAGGAAAGTGCAGCTGAGTGAATTCACCAGTGATTTCTGTGATGAAAACAACAGAACCTAAAGCTTCATTACATTAGTGCTGAGCTGTTCTATGGTCGGGAAAGAATTTCCATGTGTTTCAACTGAAAAATTACAAGATGTGAAATTGATGAAACTACAAGGTCGAACAGAACTTAAACAATTTTGAAATTTTACCATGTTCATTGATCCAACTTCAATTTCTTTTTTTTTTATTATCTCCAAAAGTTAAAACCTGAGACAAACTCAATTCCAGTTCTTAGAGGAGACACAAAAGTCAAACATAAAATTCTACATATTTTACAATAAAGAAATTCTCTGATGGAGACACTGCTTGTAGAATTGTTCAAAAAGTGTCAACGAGGAAGAGAAATTTGGAAAAAAACATCTCTCAAATTGTCTCAGATATTTTTGACTCACTTGAATCTCATCTAATCAAGAGATTATTTTTTTAGGATCTTTCCTTCGATGTTGATTGGTCTGAACAAGGAAAAAAGAATGAAAGACATCAGGGTCACAGAAAGATCCCCCTGATTTTAAAACAATAGCAACAAAATGTTGTTCCTGTTTTATTTCCTTCAACTGTTATCATTGTAAATGATTACGTTCAAAATCCTCACAACGATCATCAGACTTTACACCAGCTCTGCAGAGAGTGTGAAATGTTGCTTTGCTTGATATTTCTAATTAACACCTTTTTCTGGGATGGAGAACAAAAAAAAGTCTGCTTCAATTCCAGCCTATTATACCCCAGAGTGCCTGTCATTAGAGAATACAAAAAGATCCCGTACACACTGTGCCAAACACAATTGATTGCTCACACAGAGAACCGCAGCAGAGCAGGTAGAGCTGCAGTAAAATGGAGCCGAGGTCGGGCTGCGGGACAGATTCACTCCATCAAACTGATGCAACATGGAACATGGAATTAAATGCTGCGATCGGGACGAAACCAAACCAGCAGCTCAGAAAGAGTTCACATCAACAAGATGATAAAGATGAGTTTGGTTTCATCTAACAGTCAACCTTCTTCCGACTTTCATTTTCCACCTTCCCTCTCAGCTTTCCGTCTTTCATTTTCCACCTTCCCTCTCAGCTGCTCCAGTCTCAACCACAATGATGAACAAATTGCACCTCTCCTGCTCTCCCTGTGCCCAAAACAATGTTTAATAGCCTTGAAACATCGCTGATGGAGTAGAAAACGTCGCACCGGTGCCAACTGCTACTGCTAACAATGCATGGCTGCGTCGACGTGTCTCGGCGGATGAAGACCGGGCGGCAATCACGGGGGGATTGTTTAACCCGGCTGAACAAACAACACGGAGCGAAACTCATTTCCTTCTTCCTTCAACATGAACCAGTGTGAAATAAGAGGATCAGTTACTCGTACTTTCACTGGACCAAAGATACTGTAACACCACTACAGGTAACGGCTCACTCCTCTACAGAGCTGTACACCTCCAACAACATTACAGAGAAACGTGAAGAAAAGAAATGAACATTTGAACATGTTACCCTCGTCAGGTGGCCCCTGAAATTTTCGATCTCATGTGTTACTCAACTACGCTAACATCATAATGACCATGACCATAATGAAGGGCTAAAAATGTACCAAATAAACAACACAAATGAAAGAAAGCGAATGAAGCAAAATTTCAATGTACGACGTACAACTGTCAAATATAAACGTAGCTCTTGTCTGCGTGTAGTACCGCCGCTCGTCCACTGCTTCCTGTGTGACATTTGTTTTAGCACCCTGCATCGAAATGATTGAACAAGACTTTCATTAAAAATGATTGGGACAAGTTGACATAACCACGAATCGCCGTAGGTGGAGGATGTCGTAAACTGAGAATCCCCCGTACAGTTAATCCATCAATCGTCTTCAAAATGTCAATATTTGTTTACTGGAGCTTTTCTCCTTCGAGGCTTTTTGATCTCTAGTAGTAAAAAGGAAGTTCCAGTTTTTAAACTTTTTTAAATTTCAAAGACACCAGTTTAAATTCAAGATGCAGTAACGTTACGTAATACTTTCCGATGATATACTACAGCCACCTCACTGGCACCACCTGTCTGATAATCTGTTTGTAAGCCGGGGGTCGAGGAATGAAAACGCAGGCGTTGATAACGTCGCTCCGACGCGTATTGTTCCACCACTGATTTACAGTCTTTTTCGAGATGCTGTGCATTAGCTGACAGCTTCTCCCGTGTAGTAACAGTCGCCCATCAAAATGTCACTGCTACATGCGAGGTGTTACTTTTCATCTTCTCTTTTATCTTTGCATGTTGGGGGGGCGGGGGGGGGGGCATTCTCGCTTCTGGCTCAGACATTTGGTTTGAACTGCAGCCACCGTGCTGAAACATTCATGACTTGTCAATGATTTACGTTCTGGATTCACACGTGAATCTGTCGGAAACTATTCCTCCATCTTCTCTGATCATTAGCGGAGCTTCAATCTTTTCTTTGTGGCTTCATCAGCTGATTCCTCGCTGATAACAGTTTCATGTTTCCTGTCAGAAAGAGCTACACCGGTGGTGGTAAAGAAAATGACACGCACGTCGTGTGGTGTCCTGGGAGGAAAAAAAAAATCCACTGAACCTAATCAACGCACATCGACTACTTGAAGGATTAGAGATCGAGTGTCATTGTTTATACATGCATGAAAAACGCAGAGACGTAGAAAAGATAACGACGTGCAGGAGCACGTGTGCACACACACGCACACACACACACAGATCAACTAATCATTGACAGTAAATTTAAGCTGTCACTGACGCTGAAGCCAATGGTTTTGCGTCAATACTCGTTGCCATCGGCCACAGCTGCCAATGTTCAAAACAACATCCAACCGTTGCTCAACCAATATTTGTGTCAGTTCCTGCCTGAACGTCTCTCAGTTTTTGCAGTGCAACTTTAATTTACTTCACTGGAACCCTGAGGCCATAATGGCTCACAGTCAGTGGGAAAGCAGCGCAAAAAAAAAATTTACAAAAATTTCCAGGAGGATATTTGAAATTACAGGTATTTTTGAAGGTAGATTTACCTGACGTACAAGAAATATGAAATTATTTGTTGGTTCCGTGGTGTAGAAGAAGGTCCTGGGTTCAAGCCCCAGAGGAACCACATGTAGTAGCGCCCCCTGTGGCAGTCTCTGTGGGTTGCAAAAACTCACACTGTGAAAAATTGACTTAAATTTTTTTTTCTTTTCAAATTTGTGTGAAACTCAAACTCAATTATTGATAGAAATATACTGAAGTGGAAGAGGACAGGAAATATTTTCTCAAAAAAAGTTTGACATATTTTATATTCAGTTTACAGTTGAGGCAGGTTGACTCTGCATGATGCAGTATTGATAAGACCCAGAAGGAGGAGCTAAAGAGTCTGAGACTGTTTCCTGTGGACGTCCGTCACTGGAGGTGCTTCTGTGTCTGACCAGTGTCTCCAGGAGTGGACATGAATCACTGCCAGGACAGACCGCAGCTTTGACAACATTCTTCTCTCTGACGCCGCTGTCAGAGTCTAATTTACGCCCTACAAGGTCGCCGGCCAGACGGACGAGTTTATTGAGTCGGCTGGTATCCACCACCCTGAAACTGTCCCAGCATGCAACGGCGAGCAAAATAGATAAGGTCTAGAGAGAACAACAGCAGGGGGCGACAATAACAGACTGCATCAAACAATGATGATTCGTCCGTTTGGTTTTCACCTGTTTTGGTTCAACAGAACCAGAACAGACTTTTTACTGCTCTCTGTTTGACTAATGATGAAGCCGTTGATGAAGACCACAGGTCAACTTCACTTCTGACTGTTATCGTCTCTGTGTTGCTGTCTGTTATGTAGGATTATGTATCTGTTCAGTACTTAGCTTAGGAACATTTTATTGCCAAATGAAAAATAGTACTTTTTGGAGTTGAGAACCACTGCCAGTTCCAAGTCTCTTTGGTGAGAAATCAGAAAATTAAATTGCGAACGATGTATTTAAATGAAGTTTCTTTGTAAATATCCTCCATCTGTTCGGGCGACACTTTCCAAAAATGTAATAAATAACAAAAAAGAAAGAAGTGACTTTTTAAGAAAACCAGAAACGACAGTCAAGGCTCCGTGAGACCTGTAGTTGTTACGCCAACCTGTAGGTGTCATGACGTCAACAATCAGTGACTGTAAGGAGGCCTTCAGCAGTAAGAAGATAAGTGGGAGACTTCCATCAGTCCGTTTGATGGTCAAGGAAACAAAGAGAGTGAAGTGAGTGAAGAGAGAGAGAGAGACAGAGAGAGAGAGAGAGTGGTTATTTGTCAGAGAGCCCACAAACAAACAGCAAAGGAAACTTTTGGTGTGGAACAGGAAAGTCGATACTAAGAGCCAGGAGAGGGAGCCAGTCTTAAAATCATTAATTAGATAAAGTTAGTCTTTCAAGGATGAGCAGATGTTCCATTAGAGGAAAGAAAAAAAAAAAAATCTGAACTTGGAAGTTAAAGGGAACACAATAGAAGCTGAGACTCCAGAGAAGGGACAGAACTGGACCAGGACGGTCCTAAATCTGGACATCAAGCTGTCGCTGACTGACTGAGTTGTGTCCCCAGAACTCAGGCGTCCCCTTCTGGCCACATGTTTTATTACATTCACAGCAGGAAGGACACATTTACGATACTTATATACCGCCATAAATATCCGGCTCTTGTTCTCAGTCATCTGTGCTCACATTCTAAATGCATTGGAAAACTTTCAAGCCTCTAGGGGGCGAGACACCGCCAACGTCCGGGTGTCGGTGGTTTGATATCAGAAGAGTAAACAGACACAAATTAGACTGGATGTCACTTAACGGAGCAGCAACATCCTAGTTAGTGTCAGTTCATTACAGGTGCCAGGTGAAGGAGGCCAGTTTTTAGATTTCATCAGTGAGGCCTGATGAATTTTTAAAACAGTGAGTCAGAGAGGAGCTACCGTGGAAGGTGGTCATCGCCCATTTAACGACTTCTNNNNAGGAGGGTGAGAGAGTGATGAATGTTTGTGATGTTATCTTACATGACTTTCATTTCTGGGGAGCAGCAACAGCAACAGCAACGACTTCTGAAGCTGCACTAAAAACCTGCAATATTCTCAATATCTTTGGACGCCAAGACCTGGAGTCTGAGATCAGAGATCAGTCCTGGGATTTAGAACGTGGGTTCTGTGTAACCTCTTGCTTCACTAAGAAGGAAGTATGGAGAGACAGATGACTGACATGAAGGAACAGCGTGCTGTTCACATTCAGCTCCCCGAGCGTATGAAATATTGACGACAAGTACCGTAAAATTTGTAAAATTAGAATGGATGGATGGATGGGTGGATGAATGGATGGACAGATTTAAAATTTTCTGGATGTGACTGGATGTCTTCAAACGAAGGCTTTCTCAACAGACATAAATGGAGAATTGAAATAAATGAAGTTATTGATACATTCTAAGCCGAGCTCTGTTAAGCCACTCAAATTGATGTTGAGTTTGACATGCGTTTTAAGTCTTTAGCCTGCGCTGGAACAAAGTTTGCAAAAAAAAAAAGGCAGAGTCTGACGATGAATTCTGACAGAGCCGTCGTTATAAAAACCCAGCAGCTGCGGCAGAAATGATCACCTGCTGTGAGGAAGATGAACACTGAGGAACACTTGGTGAGCACTCACTGAACGTACTGACCTAAAAACTTAAAAAAAAAAAAAAAAAAGAGAATGTAGTAGTGTGGAAAACTGCTGCCAGAACCGGAGTCTTTTACAGACGTGGCCTTGTGTAGTTTTTACACAGCAGAGAATACACAGGAGACAGAAGTACATTTGTGTGTGTGTGTGTGAGTACACTGATAGTCAGTACACACTGTACTGCGTTCTCAACTACTAGATCATGATGTATGACCTGGAGCTGTCTGCTGTGAAACATGCAGCAATTTTCACTGAAATCAATTCCACAGCATCGAGATAGACTTTTTCCAGAGCAGAAGTGAATTATGGGAAGAAAAAAAACCCCGGCTATTTCAAAGTTTTGATACCAGATCATGATTTGAGACTGAAAAGTGGAGAGGAATGAAGTATAAAGTTGTCAGCTACTACTGCTGAAGATCTCCTGCCTCCTCCAGTTCTGACTGTCAGACACCTATCACTGACTGTTAGTTGGCGTTGGGTTTCCAGCAGCATCGCAGCAGCATCGCAGCAGCATCGCAGCAGCATCGCAGCAGCATCGCAGCCCACATTGGTTACAGAAAAGAAAAAGTACACCAGATATTGTACATTTGAATGAGCCAAAGGAAAAGAGTCCAACCCCCCTCCCCCCCCCCCAACACTTTTGGCAGATGAAAGACACCATATGCTCACGTTCCAAGCTCTGCATTCATGTCGAGAATACTGTGAATTATTTTATATCAATACTTTGACTCCAACATTAAATGAAATTGTATTTGTTTTGTTTTCCACCAGCCTTTCTTCTCAAATACGATCTAATGATTTTTTGTTTTGTTTTGTTTAGTTTTTTATGTTTATTTTACACATGGGAGCCCATTTTGAAAAACAACTGTCACCTCGTGATGTTGCGCGACTGTCGAAGTGCACGGTTCATGCATCAATTACAGCGTTCAGTCGGTGGTCTCTATCAAAACAACCCTCCCAGCGCCTGTTATTTTCATATTTCACACGTAGCCGGGCAGAAATTATAGTCTAAAACCGTCAGAGACAAATTAACTGAGGCTGTAGTTTATCTGACAACTCGTGGTGTGAGTAAACGAGATGATCGTACGTTTAAAAGTCAAATATCTCTGTTTGAGGATGAAGCAAAATCAATCTCTTCATAATGAAGAGTGGGAAAAATAATAAGAAGGTTTTACAAAAATTAAATCATTGATCCTGAAGAAGAAACAGCAGAGCAGATGTTATTTGATGAAGTAACCACCAAATAAAACATCATCATGTTTTTAATATACTTCATTTTATTGTGTGTGTTTGTGAAGTGAAGCCATTTTTTCCATTCACTCTCTCTAACCATTACTATGCCATGCGGGATGTCACAAAGAACTCTGTGTGCTGTTTACAGATATTTTTTTTTTTTTTATCACAATTTGAGAAATCTCATTTTGTCTCAAGTGTTTTCCAACTTTCTTTCTGGTATTTGTGATATCAAAGTGATATTTACTTTCCGTTCCTCTGGAGCCTGAGTCAGCAGTGCCTGTCCATAACCCAGACATTTGTTTATTCACACCACCAGGGTGTCTGATGCCACCGCGGTCTCCTGGCTGGCTGTTATTTTAGATGAAATCATGAATTTTTATCCTGACTGAGTTTCTGACTCATGGGTTGTTGGACTAGTTTGACCTGTGACTAAACTTCCCTGTCAGACCTAATTGAACAGTAATCATCTGAACAGACTTATCAACAAAAGGTCACTGACAATTAAATCACAGCCAGAAGTTGATTAAAAATGAATTCTGAAAAATAATAATAATAATAATAATGTAGAGGATGAAATGAAGTTAATATTTGGGTGAGAATTATACTTTTTAAAAATAATGCAGTCAGTTGAGTAATACTGGTCAAGGCTTCTCTCAGGTTTCTGTGGTCTATTTACTGGCACTTGTTTCAAGAGCTTTTATCTTCCACACTTCAGCTTCATTCAGTGAACACTGTGGATCACAGATTTTTTTTGGTCGTCTCGCATCACGTTTCCCAGGAGTTTAAGAATAATGTCTATTGACTTGGGTCACGAAGGTTTGTGACTTGTGACTGGGCCACTTAAGGTCACTTCACATCCTAACACACCTTACAGTACAGATCTAGTCAATGATTACATTCCTTTACGTGACGTGTTTTGTTTTTGGTGAAGGCAGATTATGTATGAAACAGTTGTACTGAATTATTGAACAGCTTTCGGAAGTTTCTGGATCAGACAAACAGCTGTTAGTAGAGAAGCGTCCACTGATGTACCAGGATCAGGCCACATGTTCAACAGCTGTGGCTGAAATGACCAATTTGACCAACTGTTACATATCTGTGTAAGGCAGTTAAATCTGAGGCAGAACGGCGATGACTGAGGCCTAAAATGTAAATCAGAAATAAGGGGGTTCCTCGATACAGCGTTTGAGCCCCTCCAGGCTCTTCAGGAACCAAATACTGTAAAATCAGGGAACAAGAGCGGGGAATTTTCTAACTC
>NC_024315.1:3855280-3902830 GCF_000523025.1 Cynoglossus semilaevis | reverse complement strand
ATTTTATTGATTTATTCTTGAGAGTGTTTCACCGCTGAGCAGTCTGCCGGCGCTCATTTGGTGAAGTACGTCCGAGCTAAGCATTAGCGCCGCAGCCTCAGAAAGCCTCCCAGCATGCCTCACTCGTCACTGTGTCATAAGCCTATTTTCATAACTACAACGCTGCCGTTCTGAGCTTTAATTGAAGCTACTTTAAGCCATGGGATGTAGGATAAGAGTGCGTTGGTTTTTTCTGTAGTGCCATACACAGCTAATCAGAAACCAAGACACTTTGTAATTGTCCACCAGTGGAGAGCGCTGTCACTGCCTCGATTTCCCTAAAAATCAAAACCCATGGTTGACTTTTCTCTGGATTTCCTCTCTCTTTGCTGCAGGCTTTCATCACTGGAGACTCAGAGAAGATCAGAAAAAACGTCAACGGTTTAAGGTAATGAATCCATCGTTTCCACCTTTGTAAAGGTTCACGAAAGAAGCACTGATAATAGTGAGGATGATGAAGATTTGGACTGAATCTTCATCAGGGTTTTTTTTACTCCCTTTTAGATAGATGGATGGAGGGTTGGATGGAGGGTTGGATGGAGGGATGGATAGATTTTCTTTTACTCATATGAACTGAATATACTTTTGTAAATACTTGCTACGTCGAGGTACATTCAGGATCTCCCAGTACTCCTTCACTGATCTACTTCTTCGGTACCGCTGATTTAAACTTTCAAACTACAGAGAACTCAGAGAATAACAACGTGGGAACTATTATTAAAGAATAAGTGCTGCCAGTTTCTTATTACGTCTTCAATCCTCTGCTCCAGGGTGAGATTGTGTTTTATCAAAAGTGAAGGAACCTCTGTGGTGTGTGTTGTGGCACACAGACTTCTTAATCAGGTGTTTTATTTATTTATGGCCGTAGGATTAGTGTGGGGTGAGGATGTGCCTGTAGACACACACACACACACACACACACACACACATCGAACACAAGGCCACAGCCGTTCACAGCGTGGTCACCGGAGACACATTCATGACACATGGTATTACCAGGTGTGAACAACGGCACACATTCAGGAGAAGGAGAACGGTTGTTGATACAACGTCTTAAAGGAGCCCGAGAGACGGAAGAATAAAAAGAGACATTTTTTAATTTGACCATTTCTGTCCAAACGGTGATAAATTTGAAATACGACTTAATAAAAACATCTCTGATATAACGCGTGATGTTGAAA
The DNA here is from genome assembly GCF_000523025.1 of Cynoglossus semilaevis. Lineage (NCBI taxonomy): Eukaryota > Metazoa > Chordata > Actinopteri > Pleuronectiformes > Cynoglossidae > Cynoglossus > Cynoglossus semilaevis. The sequence goes on along the minus strand of NC_024315.1, from coordinate 3,901,610 downwards.
CACTTTTTCAACATCTGTGGCGTTATCTGGGGCAGGTAATAGCAGGCACTTTCTGTGCACCTGGCCTCCTGGTCATCGGTTCGGCTCTTAGGGAGCAGAAAAATGTCGTACAAGAACTCGTCGCCGAGCAGAGCAGACGATTACGTCATCATTCGTGGCTATTAGCGACAGCTTTGTTGACGTAATCGTACAGTGGACTGTCCTACATTCACTTTCTTTCATTTGTGTTGTTTTTTTTGGAACTTTCTGCCTTTCATTCTGACTATTATAAATATATTACAGTATCATGATGTTACCACTGTGTTAGCTTAGGTATCTGTAAAACTCAAATTTTAACCAAATTTTCCACCTATGGATTCCATTTTGTTCTGTACATTCTGCTCCCGTGGTTTGAAATTAATGAATTCTTATTAAACATATTGTGTACTGTACATAATAGCATGGTGTTCTGGACCTTAGGGGAGTCGGTGCAGCTGTGGCCCACGGTTTGTTTAAACTGATTAAACTCAGAGGATGAATTAATTTCTGAAGAGCCGGCACCAAATAAGGAGATAATCTTCATTGGGCCAAAACCGCTCTCTCAAAGGAGCGAGATAAGAGGAACGGGTGCAGAAAAAATAAAAAAACATTCTCTCATATTATTAATAGACTTTACAGACAGCTGTGAAACACCAGCAGAAACAAATCCACTCGAGTTTCTTGGCAACAGCGTTTAAACAATAACAACAGACGATGAAGATGAAGTAAGTCCTGAAGACGATCGGATCAGAACCCTGCCTTTACAGCAGGAAGATTTAGGTTTGCTGGTTCAATTCCTAGTCTTACAGGAAGGGAGGTTGCATGATCTCCTGTGTGTGTGTGTGTTGGGGGGCGTGGGAGTGGGGGGGGGTCTAACATTAGTGATTAGGTTTAACTTTTACCACTGGATCACCAACAGCAAAGTCTCTAGGAAATGTTCTCTATGTTAATACACAGGATTCATTTGGTTTGTATAAAAATATGTAGACTCAGTCTACAGTCCATGGTCCATGGTCTACAGTCTATGGTCTACGGTCTATGGTCTACAGTCCTATTATAGTCCTTTTCCCTCCAGTGTATAACTTTCCCCAACAGTCAGTGTTCTCACAACGAGAGTAGAACAACACAGAATTATAACTTGACGAATCACGAGGTCGGCTGTAAAACAAACAGCTGACTTTGATCTCCGTGCTGAACCCACGAGCCTCAGCCTCGCTGACATTTGTTGTTTTCCTATAATCCCCATATTCACCAGAGTTTCTGAAACAGCGGGTCACTGCAGAGTGACGGTCCGTGCAGTGAAAAGTTACTGCAAACCAAATGACAACAGACGAGGTTCGTTAACAGGCCCGCGTCAAACTGAACGCCTCGGTTTCTGAGCTGCTTTTGTAACAAAAACGACCTCCATTATGAATTCAGGACATCGTGAAGACAGTGTTTTGTACCAAAGTGAAATAAACAGAACACACTCGTTATCATTTACATATGTTTGTCTGCCTGGTTCAGATAAAGTGTTAGAAAGAACTGGAGTAGAAAACAGAGTCGGGCCAGTGTTCTCATCAAGGACAGCAATTAGTAAACAATGCAAATTAATGCTACTGCTCATCGCCATATATATATATATATAAATATATATATATATATATATGATAGACAGATTTAAAAAGAAAATTACACACAATCTTCATTTTCATATAACCACATGGGTTTGATTGTGTAATCATAGAATAAAAATTAATCAAGTGGAATCAGATTAGTTCTGGATGTAAAAAAGGGACGTTGTACTTCATGTTAAACAACGTTATTTAAAAGGGATTTTTTTTTACGTTAATTAAATTCCATTACAATTTGGTTGAGTACTGTGTCGCAGCACGGTGCATTAACACACACTACACACGGAGCAGATGATGAACGTCAGTCAGGTCAATGAGAAGGACGTGAGCAAAAAGGAAGATGACAGTAAAGAAGAGGGGGGGGGGCAAAAGAGAGAGAGAGAGAGAGAAAGAGAGACCTCTGATAAAGACAGGGGGGGGGGGCAAGTTTGAGATGGAGCACACTCTTGATTCCCAGCCCTGCCAAGGCAAGTAGGAAAATTGCTTCATCTATTTTTAGCAACAAAAAGTTCCTAATGCTTACACACACAAACACACACGCACACAAACACACACATGCACGCGCTTCTTGGCAGTGAAGTAATTTGCGGCAGCACCATGATCAAAAACAGCCTGGTCAGCTGTTTCTGTCCGCACTCAGAGAGCGGCCGCTCGTACATCCTGCTCATTAGGTTTGGTTGCAGATTGGGTTCTATTTAAAGACAACAGCAGCAGCAGTTGCAGCAGCAGTTGCAGCAGCAGCAGCAGCACGGAGGTGTTGGAAGTAGCACAGGCCTCCAGTGGGCGGAGATAACAGGATGCATCGGTGGTTGATGCTTCTCCAGTTCAGGGTGTTGTGACTGCGTGAACTTCAGGGCAGTTATTTTAATCGGATGTGATTCGGTTGTTGTGATGCGTGGCTGGACCCTGACTGTATAATGAGACCCTATATAAACAGCTGTTGCTATGAAACAGGTGTTTTAGCTTTGACTAATTGTGCGGATGCTGCTGCTGCTTTTGTTCTTGTTGCTGTGCGCCGTTGGGAAAATGTCCGTTTTTGCTCGGATTTTCACTTTGGTAATGCACTACCATTTACTTAGCGAGTATGATTTTTTTTTTTTTTTTACCCCTGTAGGATTGTTTAAAAGCACAACAGAAAAGAGGAAGAAGACAAATTGTAAAGTTTTAGTTAATCTGTATTCAGGTTTTAGAGATTGTCAAAGTGCAGCGCAGTGCGGGAAATCTCTCAGCGGTCTAGGCCTAAGGCAGCGTAATAATAAAAAAAGAAAATGGAACTTTATTGATCCCGTGTTAACAGCAGGTCTACTGCAACAGTGTGTGGTTATTCTTATGATTTGTGATTGTTTATTTTATCTTAATTTGAACTTAAATTCATTTTGATCTTACATGAAGAAATAAACAAACACAGCTTTGGTTCTGGTCTAAAAATGTAAAACAAAATAAACCTGAAACTCCAACCTGTGCAGAGAAGACAGACAGGACTGAGATTTTTTCCAGGCTCAGTTTAACATTTTTTCCAGGAGTTTCTACTTGGCTTTAAGCCTGTCACTCTCCTCGGCCTCAGCTCCTCTGAACACTTACATCTGCACAGGATTTAAATCATTAAGTTGACCATTGACAAGACGCAGAACTACAGCACAACAAAGGCCCCCTGGTGGTAATCTCTCGGTGTTTCACATATGGGTTAGTTACACAGAGGAATAAAGAGTACTGCATAAAAGAGTAGTGAAAGGTAATTGAAAATGAAATCATCCATAACTGAAAAAAAAACAAACAAACAAAAAAAGAAGGGCCAGAAAAAAAGAATTGGTGCATCACTTGACAAATTCAAAACACAAACTACATTATGCAGCCAAATGCACAAAGGTACTCATTAAAAATCTGGTCGGCAAGAGGAAAACAAAAGGAGTTGAATGGGGAGTCTCGTTCCCTGGTCATTAACTATTTAAGATGTTGGGCTCCAGGCTCGGTCTCTCTCTCTCTCTCTCTCTCTATCTCTAATGGCTGTCCTTCAGATAGGCTTCGTCATGGACAGAAACAGAAACAAAAACAACCTCTCAGTTCTCGGAAGTCTCCACTCACAGTTGCGTGTAACCGTGGTGACGATCTTTCTACAGTATGTTCCTCAAGACATCGATTAAAAAGTATCTGGAAACTACAGTAAAATATAGGGAAGTCTGATATTGATTAATAATATTGATATGCCGATATCGAGTATTGAAACACTTAATTTCCGATGTCGATATCAACTGATACCGATATATATTCAGTTGTTTTCCTCCAAAACTGCAGTAAACGCCTCAAGACCCCACAGCGAGCATATTTGGAAAATCCCAGGGATTGCGTTATCGGGTTTTCATTTTCGGAGGAAAGAAACGATAACGATTCTTCCAGATATTACATATTTAGTCTAATAATTATCCAGTCTTATAACTTATCCAATAAGTTATTTGAATGCCTTTGTAAGACTTTCATTAAAACCATCCACATCACTGAGCTAAATTCTAACCTCAGATTATTCACAGATTTTTATCTCCCAACACACTTGGCTGTTTATAAAAAGTGAGCACACAGTTTGAAGGTTCTTGATGTTCAGGAGCGTTTTGTTATTGAACATCTGCTAATTAGCACCAAAAATAAGCAGGTGCTGATTAGTACATAATTTGTTTTGCATACAGATTAGCAGTGAAGGAACTGAACGAACCCGTCTCTCTGGAGCACATGCTGCTGATGTTTGTCTGATCAATACGGCAAACACCGCTACATCTGCATATTTGTGAAGTCAGGTCAAAGGTCAGGCTCCTTTAACTACGAGCCGAGAAACAACGACTTGACAAAACACATTTAAACTTTTCTAATAACCAGCAGGGAGTGGATTGGCTGTTTGACTGATGTGAAAACGGTGACGGCCAATCAAAAAGTTCTGTCCAAACACAAAAGAAAAGGTGACATTTTTTACTGTATATAATGGATTGACCAGCAGGGACAAATGGACATAGTGAACAGAAACCCTGTGTGTATGTGCACGTTGTCATCATCATGAGTACCTTTTAGGATGTGTATTTGAGTACTCTGTCCTACAGTAACCATGATCACAGAGTCTTCTAATGCTACTCAGAACAAAGACATCAAAGAACCAATCGAAGAGGCCCGTTGGTCAAACACTGTTATTAAAGCCAGACATACTGTATCATCCAGTCATGACCCAGATGAAGAATCTACTGGAAATGTCTTTTGTGTACCAGGTTCTGTGGCCCGGAGCTCGGAAACCGAATACAAACCAAGCAGAAACACTAAAAATGTTTCTTCTACCCTTTGAGTCTCAGTTATTCTTTTCAAACAAAGCGTATGTTAATGAGTCGCCTGCCCTTTTCTAAAATACAGGAAAAATTACTGACATTCTTCTGACACAAAAACTCAGAATGGCAGGTTCTCTCGGAGTAACTCTCTGACTCACTTCCTTTGTGCCGTGGTGCTCAAGTTCAAATTCTCACATGCGACGTGACGTTCTTAATGAAGGCCTGTTGTTTGACTCGTTCTCCTTTGTTAAACCACCGACTGGCACAAAGTGGAAAAACAGGACCTTTTATGGTCTGTTGACGCCAACGACTCCGAGGACTTTAACGTCCCGCTGATCTGCTTTGTTTTGGTTCTTATTTATATTTAGACTTTTTCTTTTTAACTTCGAACCATCGCATCAACTGCACTTATAAGTCATCCTTTAAACGCCTCCACCCGCTGATGTAGGTCTTCACCTGGTTGGTGTCAGAATAAATCATTCACTCTGTGCCAACTGATGGATCTGATCCAGAGCTGGGAACCAGATAACGGCGTGGACTTTACAACACGGTACATTTTCCTTTCCCCTTCGCTGCACCTACACACTTCTCTATCTTGGCCTTGTTAATCCCTGCATCCCCCTCCCTCCCTGGCCTGATGTGAGAGGGGGATAAGAGGATAAGCCCATACACTCGGGCTTCGCTCTCCGAGCTGTGCAATCACTCACGACGTAGAGCAAGTAGATAAGTTTGGACAGTTTTTTCTTTGGGTGCTTGGAAAAAGTTAGGATCTCTGGATGTGTATCACAACGGTGATAACATGTGAACATAAGTGGAACTGAAGTACGGCTGGGTACATTTTAGTATTACTATAGTAAATTAAGTTTGGATTATCTGTTACGTCTTTACCGGTTTGTGATTAAAAGCAAAGTAAATTAAAATTTAAAAAAGATATTAACCCTGAACGTCCACATACAGGAGTCCTTTCCTCTCCACCTTTCCTTAGCTCCTTGGTTTCTTCCCAGCTGTGGCTGAGGACACACAGTGGCCTACTTTGGCCGGAGTTGAACCCTTGCTCTAGAAAAACAACCAGAGTGAGCGTCACAGGGAACAGCAGGGACTTGGCCGTGGCCTCGTGGCGTCAGGAAGAACAAGAAGAAGAAGAAGTATTCCGTGTCAGTAGTTTCCCTGGAGGGGTTTAGAACAGTTTACTGTGTCCACACACATCTGGCCTAGAACTGATGTCACACTTTCTAGCGCTTGGAACTCAAGGAACTTCACTCGCTCGACTTGAGAGCAGACTAACGCTCAATTCTTCAAATTAGAACAACAACAAACGCCGTAGCTGCAGCAGACTTGAGGAAGAACAATCATCAAAGCTGTGTTTACAGCAGAACTGTCAACTATAATAATCACTGATGTTTGATGGTTCACTCACTCATCACGGCCCTAATACACAGTCAATACACATGTTGTTCTTTACACACATTATGAGACTTTAAAATACCTTGTCATGGAGTTGACACTTCAGTTTCAGGGTCAGAAACATCAGTGCAAAACTAATTCATATTTTTAAAAACAACATCAACGAGGTTTTGAAAAGAAACTCTAAACACATTGTACGAGATTAAAACAAAAATTCACAAACTCTATGAAAAGTGCAAGTTCACAGTTATTATATATTTGTGGGATGATTTGAGTTAAACTTTTACATTCAAGTTAACCTCTCATTATTCTGATTCAAATTATTTATACATACACTATATACTATATATATATATATATATATTTATATATATATATATAGAGAGAGAGAGGGAACTATATATCTATATATACATACATACGATTTATACATATATTTATATATAACTGTGCTCAACTGCACTCTACTGACAGACAGGAAAAAAAATGACAGAAAGAACAACAAGAAGAAATAAAATATATGTCACGTCTCTCGTCTGCACCGGGGGAGTGAGAAGTGAGGGGCATTCAAACAGAGATGATGGTTTTTGAGTCACAGATTTGAAGGTAGAGGAAAAAAAAAAGACATTTTCTTCCTGTGAGAAATCCCATCAGGACCAGGGTCCAGATTGAATCCAGGCAGATGTATTTGTAAATGGAATCAAAGGAACAGGTGAACCAAGGTGGGGGGCGGGAGGGGGGGGGGGGGACCTTGAGACATAAGAGGACCAGAACATGGGCGTGAACAGGAAGACAGAGAAAAGTGACAATGATGAAACAGTGACAGAGAAGAAGAAAATGTAAAATCAGGCTACTGAAAAGACGGTGACGGTGGAGAGGAACAGAAGGTCAGTAAGAACCTGAGATTGAAATGTCAGGAAGGTGAAAGGAGAGGGGGAAAAAAGGGGGAAGACCTCTTTGATGGAACAGACTTCAAAATTACATCCATTCACTCCTTTCAGACGGAGGAGCAGAAGGAGGTGAGAAAGACAGGAGATGAAGCAGGAGGAGCTAACACACACACACACACACACACACACACACACACAGGTGATGCTGTGTAGGACTGATGGTATTGGTGGGTGACAGTGTGATTTAGACCAAGGTTGAAATGGATGTGTTTCACAACACACAAATACACAAACACACTCCTTACATTATTTGTTATTTTCACCAAGAATTTTTTTTTATCTAAATCAAGTGTGTCAAATATAAGGTCTGTGGGCCAGAGCTAGCCCATGGGCTAATTTGTTTACATAAACACGACCAAAGTTATTGGCACGACTTCAACTCAAGGGTCGCAGGGTTGAAAATTCTGAAAGTTCAAGGATTTTTCATTTCACTGAATGGAAAGTTTTCTGTTCAAAGTTTGTACAAGAGTCTGTGACACAGTTTTTACAATTTAGGTAAAACTTTCTTGAATGTTTTCCTCTTTTTTTTTATTGTTTTTCTCCAAGTTCCATCTGTCTACTTCCTTTGACTCCTCACTTTCCCAGAAGGGCAGCTGACAAACACTTAGACACATGTGCTTTGATCGACTGTGAGATGTTGCTGCTCATATTCCCAGATGGCGCTCACTCACATTTAAAGAAAAACACGTTTCTACTTGATTTTTTTCCACACTGTGTCCAATGTTAGAGAAGAAAAAAAAAAAAAACACCTTCCACTAGAGCGGCCATTTTAACAGTGCTGTAGAAGTTTGTCAACTTCAGTCTGCCTGGTTAAACTAGAAGACGTTGTGTTTTATTTTTATTCCTGATGTCCGATATTAGCATCCTCCCATACTGAAAACCCAGTAACACAATGCCTGGGTTTAAACAAATAGTGTGCCCTAAAAATAGTGGGGAAAAACGGCTGTATGTGAAAGTGAAAGTCAGTAGATGGCAGCATTGCACCTCATTTTATTAATCTAATTTAAAAATAAGGGGATTTTATGCAGAATGATGGTGCAGTAACTCATACAGTGGTTTGTACTGATAAATAAATAAATAAATATATAAAGAGAAACCATCACAGCACAGTGTTTACTTCAAAGGCCCTTCAACAGAGCGCCCTCTTCAGTGTTTTTTTCTTTTTAATTCTTCTGCTCCGTTACTCTGAGCTCATTAATGACTCAGGCTCATTAGAACATCACATGAGCCAAAGACCCACATCTATAATCACAATATCTGATTAGCCACCAATCCCTGAAGACTACTAGCAAAACGCTAAGGAAAGAAAGTTAAAAAATGATTGTTTACTGTGAATGTTTTTAGGCTGGTACGTATGATCAGCTGAAATTTCTTCTTCTACTAGAGTGTCGCTCAACCTGTGGCATGCGTACATTTGGTGGTACTTGAGCTAGCCTCTTGTGGAACGAAAAAATATAGTTTGTTTTTTTTTTAAATCGGAAAAACCTGACTGACTACAGTGTGACAGTGACTGACAAATAAGCTGACAATCCTACGATGATGTAATTATTAACAATTACGATCCGTGCTGCCTCTTTCTTTGACTACTGGAGAGATCGCACATTTTTTACGTCTGATGTGGTACGTACTGCTGTTCGCGCCACCTTTTAGCTCCGCATCCTCTGACAACGCAGTCTTTCTCGTGGATTGTTGACGTTCTGACAGCAACAACTGACAGGTTTTTGATATAAGGCCTGATGCTGCAGTCGTCAGTGCTGACATCAAAGTATTTACCAGCAACCTCAACATGTATTTCAGTACTGCATGAGAGCTAACGTCTTACTTCACTTGTGAAGTAGTGACTACACAACGTGCCTTCATCCTGACGCGGTGGAGAAACCTCTTTTTTCATTTTGAACTAATCCCCCAGAGAGCAGTGACTGTAAACCCACCATTGTTATTTGTACTTAGCTTCATTTATATATATATTTATATATATATATATAAATACATATATATATAGACTGGAACTCGTACTAATACAGTAAGATGGAGGATCATATTAAGATACGATTTTAAAATGTAAAAAACAACAACATGACTTTAAGGACTTTTTTACCTTATTGTTGTTACAAAACTACATTTTTGCTGCAGCATATTCGTCATTGCTGTGTTCACTAGATTAAAATTCTAAACAGACTGTGAAAACAACATAACTTTTTTACCTTATTCTTGTTACAAAACTACATTTTTGCTGCAGGCACTTTTAAAATTAGGCAATTCTCCAAATCGGATTCTGACCGATGCCACCCACTGGCCAAAAGGTATAAATATTAAACAGTCCTTTCTACCATAAGAGCACTCCCCCTCACACCAGTGGGGGCGCTGTCATGTTCTTTGTTTTGTACATGTTGTTTTATTGTGCAGAAATACCATTAGAGTTATACCACGCCTGTCACATGGACATGATACTAAATAAATAAATATAAATAAATATCTGGTACTCTATTGAAAAATGTGTGTGTGAGTAAAATGTGTGTGAGAGGCCATTCACTGCAGCTGGAGTTCCACTGACAGGAACATTTGTGGAACAGTAGCTGGGAGTAAGAATTTTAGTGCAAGGAAAAAAAAAAGTCCAGGCTTAAAAATGTGACACGTTTGTACACGTGTGTTTCTTTGTGTGTTTGTGAATGTGTGTGTGTGATGATAAGTGAACGCTGGTTGAATGATGAACTGTGAATACGGGCAGTGACAGAGATACACAGAGATTTAATCGACCAGTGAGATGGATGGATAAACAGATGTTCATCTCACCGCAGGGATGAAGTTTGGATGATTGAATACGGTGACGGATAAATGCACGAGTGACGACGCACAGACGGGCACGGGTGTTGTTGTTCCTGCGCAGTAGTGAGAGGAGGAGATATTTAACATTTAGCCAAAGATATTTTTAAAGCTTTCACAGAGTTCAAAGAGAAAAGACGTTAAAGATTTCTAATTTAGTCAGAGCCGTCGGGGATGTGTGGTTCCTCTGGGAATTGAACCCAGGACTCCCTGCTCTCTGATTTCAAGGCTGCAGATTAGCTACATGGAATAGAACTCTTCATGATCTCTCATGAAGTATTTCTCACTAAACTGCCTGTAGGTCTAAGTACTGATGGCAGTACAGTAACAGGCCGGTCGACGAGTACTTCAGTCTCCCTGTTTGTTCGTAGGTTTTACAGTGATGTCCACTCTCAGCACCTCAGAATAATAAAATACGACTGTACGACTGTACAACTGTACGGCTGTACGACTGTACAACTGTACGACCCTCTCTGACAAAGAGAATAAATAGAACTGCTGCAGAAAATGCAGCATTTCTGTCTGTCAGAGTTAGCACATGGTTTTTTTTTTCCAGGTGCAATGATTCGGTTTCTTCCTGGTTGCACTACTGTCTGTGGTGATGTCTGGCTCAGAGGAATGAAAAAATGCTGAACCAGCAGATGTGCACTGGAAATAACAGGAACAAAAATGAATAACAAAGAACTATTGTTGTGCCTGGTTTTTAATCTGACTCTTTTTCATTCTTCCCAATATTAACTGTTACATTTAGATGTTTTAATTCTAAGAGATAGAGAACAACAGAACTGCAGTTATTCATTCATTTATGTTGTGTTTGTAACTTATTGTTGTAAACACAGCCGTACAGCGACTGTAGTTTGTCCCTGTCTTCACCGGCCCGCAGCTCGTGGTGAATTTAAAGGCTCGTAATTGTACTTTATCAGTTGGTTTACAGTTACACTTATGACGCCACATAAAAGTATATTTGTCATACAGTAGTTTATGGTACTGTACACCATTAGGCCGGTGGGAGAGAGTACTCAACATCTGAGCTTCAATTCTTTTTAGTTTTTATATCATCTGTATATTTCAAATGACTTATAAAGTAAATGAATACCATGGTAAAAATAAATAAATAATTGCGACTGAACTCACGATGGTTTGGACATGAACCGTGTGGTCACTGCTGGGAAGTACAAGTGTAAGAAAAGAAAAAGTGACGGAGATGAAATATTTAATTTATGTTGTGTTGAAAGTACACAATGACCTGCACAAAAGTCCAAAAGGACAAAAAGCCTCATCTTCACCTTCACTGGAGGCAGAAACCTTTAAAAAAACACACCTAAACCTGCGTTTGTATGAACCGTCGAGGACAGAAATGTAAACAAAGAAACAAATAAATGACACAGAAAAGAACAGAGGAGACGTGGGATTGGCTACTTCAACACCTTTGTTGTAAACTTCAATGGTTTTCTACAAATGTTAGCGTTTTCATTAGGGCTCAGAAATATAACCTTTCATTTCCGTTTCCACTATAAATAAATTCAACCCCATTTATTATTTACACTGCTTTCCCTGTGAAGCTCTGTGGGCAGCGGAGGCGCTATTATTAGCTTTCCTTTGAGTTCCCGATTTAAATTTTGGTATAACTCTTTCACTTCCTGATTAAAAAAAAACAGCGTTCAGAACCAGTGAGTGTCCCGACTCCGAGCTACTGCCAACCTCAGCTGACCCGTGGAGATATTTTTCAACAGTAGGGGAAAAAAAATAAAATCAAGTGTAAAGTCAAGTGTGAAAAATATTCCGATCCAATTTCCTGGACATTTACCAGCGTTCACGGCTACACACAGGACAACAATGAACTCAAATCCAAACCTGATCGTTTCAAAGTCGCCTGTAACCGAACCTTCACTTGCATGTCTCTAAACTCGGACTTTTTTTTTCTTGTGAGGCAGCAGTTCTACTGAAATCATCTTTTTATCCACCATCCAACAGCTGACCTCGTCTCCGTTACATGTTTATGGTGCACAAACTTCTTCAAACGCTGCCCCCTACTGCCTCTGTACGATGTACATCCTGTCCAATAATGAGGCAGAGATAACAGCTTTACTGCATCATTTCCACATTTTTTAAAACCTTATCTACTGAAGTCAAGGGTACAACAGCTATGTTTCCACATGCTATGGCTAATTATGTTCAGGAGATAAGGCAGACACCTCTTCACCGTGGTGTTTCTGTTCTGTTTCTGAGAAGATGTTTAACATCTCAGCTCTCTGTACGTCGACCTCTTAATAACTGCATCAATCAAAGCTTCTGGTTTTCTCCTGACGTCTGACGTTTCCTTCAACCTTTATCCAGTTAGAGTAGACGTGTCATATCGACATAAAACTGCAGTAAAGTGAGGGTTCGTTGTACTCCTGCGTTGATGGAACTTCTCCAACATCCAGGTCATTTCCTCCTTCATAAATAGTTAACAGGACGGGATTGGATTCTTATATAAGTTCCATCAAAGAGTCTTGGGTTTTCGACTGAGTTCTAGATTCAGATTCTCAGGACTTGAACATCTGATATTCCTGGATCTACAAACCCGTTATTATTTTACACGACTTTGCTACTTTCAGGAAGTGGAAACGCTGCGATTCCAGGGCCTGATAACGAGCATCACTGGAGCCGTTCTGTTTATCGCCCTGAGAATATTCATTATGGCGACATGAATATTCAACACCACCCTTCTGTACTTGGGATTATTGATAGGCTGCTCTTCGGGCTTTCTCTTTCTACTTCGACAGCATCATAACAGCCTCCACCTTAATTCTCTGCCAATGAAGTGAGTCAGCTGCTGCCAAAAAAACAACAAACACCTTCATCTGCCGCTACGTTTCCTGACAAATACCTGCATTTCTATATTCTCTACATTCACATCCTGCTCTTCTCTAGCTGCTGCTCACAAAGAAAAATAGAAGAGAACAGAATAGAATAGAACACAACAGGGTTTTATTTACAGTTTATAAAATAAAAAAAAGGAAACAGTTAAATACGCCTCAAGTAGAGAGAGCGAAAAAAAGATGTTTTTAAGAGTATTTTAAAGACATATTATTGTATAAGTGTACCACAGTGGAAACAAAAACACAGTTTTTTCTTCTTTGTTAGAATAAAAGAAATGTACAAAGTGATAAATTATAAAAGAGCTCAAGCTCAAGGTCTTTTCTCTTTTTATGTATCGAAGAAAACATTTTCTACAGTTCACTGCTACTACAGAAGTATTCGGAGTACTGTCTACTCTGTGCTCGAGGCAATCTTGGTTTAAGACGTTTGTTCGTGCTTGAGTTTTGGGTCTGCTTTTACTAAAATTTCTGGTCAGCAGAGTGGGATTTACTGTGATGGATATTAGAGTCATATTCCACAGTTAGAGGGAAAGAAAAGGTACAATTATCCAGGGAGCCAATACTGCAGTGACCTGAATGCCACTTCACCTTGTACAATTAAAAATGTGTAAAAAAAACTTTTTTTAAATATCCAGGGAGCCAAAACTGCGGTGACCTGAATGCCACTTCACCTGATGTCTTGGGTTAACACTGGGTCACAACCAACGTTCTTAGGTGCACACCGCCAGCTGCGGAACTAGAGTGTGTACTGTCGTGGTACGACCAGTGACTTCACGCAGTCTGCTCCTTAAACTTTGACATGCAATTCTTTTTTCTTTTTTTTAAATTTGGACCGATGCGGTCACGGATATCGATTTTAACTGATTCACAATGCGACGTTACCTCCCCAGTTGTGGCAGGTAATTAAACAACATTTTCCCCTGCCTTTATAAACATGATCAATCATTCCAATATTCTAAAACAAATGTCTAACAACTGCATTTGTTAAAGACAATTAATGAGCATTTCTCTCCTCATTAATTCCAGTTCTGTAAAATAAACATTTTCACAGAAACAGCAGAGAAACATTAACTGATTATTGTGCTGCGATCGTCGGATAACAACGAATCCCGCGCCTCCTTCGCTCGCTGCTTTTTCATCACATTTGTCAGAAATATTAATAAAAGCACAACAAACGCCATCCACATCATTAAAACGCCGACCGCAGGATAAACACGTTCAATATTCAAATATGCGAAGCAATAAAACCTCTCTCTCACAGCAGGGAGAATATTGCACTTTAAACAGGCTGCTGTAAAACGCACTGAGCTGAAGTCTGACATGAATCACTGCCGCACGCCCAGAAAAGTCCATGTGTTCACGAGGTGGAAAACAAGGAGCGCCGAGCTCCGAGTCTTCACACGTACAGCCTGAACGATGATGCACACCTTCATTTGCATCTTACCTAAACGTTACGCAACGACTGAAGTAACGTTTTCACTGTGAATCTGCAGAGAACTCTCTCTCTCTCTCTCTCTCTCTCTCTCCCTCTCTCTCTCAGAGGACAAAGCAGCGACACGGCGTTCTCTGTCTTAGATCCCAGGTGACGGTGAACTCAGCCCATTCATGAGTCAACGTTCTTTCACCACAGCGTATTGATAACACCCAAATTAAAGTCAGTCGACGAGAACGAGTCTGCGTCGGCTCCTCTCACACAACGTTATCATAAACAAAGAAAGAAAAGTTGATGTTTTGACCAAAGTCCTGTGTTAATGAATACTTTCCAGACCCACTGAGAATCCATAACATAATCGTTAAGGAATTGAATTGATAAATAATGTGGATAATGGACTTCTTTCTCGTCAGTAGAGGGTGCCCTCGATTTACGACGTCCTTGACCTTTCTCGTCAGTAGAGGGCGTCCTCGATTTACGACGTCCTTGACCTTCGCTGTTTCATAGTTACGTCGCCGTCTCCCATTAATTAATTCAGATCAAAGATTAAATAAGCCTTGTTGTGTTAAAATAAAAGGTTGCACTTTGTTAGCATTTTACGCCACACTCATTGGTTGGTCGAGGACCCCCTTGTGCCCCAGCACAGCTCCCGGCTGTCAGTCATGTCAGTGTGAAGCTGAAAATAAATATTTCCACGTGATTGGCTACTCAGGAATTCCACTTCACGTTGTCTAGGCAGAACCTCTTCAGCCACTTCACACTCACTCACAGGCACTTCCTGTTGGAGAGCACACATCACGCATGTGGCCACGTTCACTTCCAGCAGCGGGAAGATTTCAAACCGACTCAAATAAGAACAAAAAAGGAGCAAAAAGCAATAACACGAGTCATGAATATGTAGTATGTGCATACGACTGTGTACTGGAGCGTGTGGTCAGTGTACATAAACACTGGGGTCTGAAAATGCTTTATTCATATTTGTTTAACTGACAGTCACGGAGGAACGACTGGATAATGAAGTTTCCATTCATTTCTAAAAAACAGAATGACGACGTTTCTCAAACTGAAAAAAAATAATTTCAAAAAATTGTAGAGTTTTCTTTAAATATATTTTTTCCCAGCCAGTGTTTAAGTTGGATTTTATATCCTGACATTGACTATGTTTATGCTAAATCTCATCTCCCCCTCCTTTACCCCCCCCCCCATTCTCTCATTCCATGTGGTAATTGCTGTAACGCTGCACATTGTTTGGAATATTTTCATTGAATTCGCACAAACTGCAAAGGCAATATCTTCAATAATTTCCTCGCCGGCTTGTTGAAAATGCAAATTGCTGGTAATGGGGTTTTAAATGTAGACGCTGTCCAAATTGGTTTCACTCAGAATATTGTCTTTCTTCTTGGGTAGAGACAGTTCAGGGAGTGGAGTTGATTCTCAGGCGCAGAGACCTTTTCACTGTCTCCTGTGAGTCTGCAGATGTTCACCAGAAAATGATGACGCTCCCTTGACAATACACACACACAGACACACGCTTTTTTAAATTTTTTAAATTAAAATAAGACTAAATCAGAACATCAGTGTGGAATTCCAGCAGGGATGACACCATGACACCAGGAGCAGAAGGTACCACCTCCCTCTGCCACTTCTAAAGGCTCAGAGTGACATTTAAAGACTGTGAAAAAAGAGAGGGAAAAACAAAACCCAAGAAAATCTTCATTTTGACTTTTGGGTTGACTCTTAAAAAACATCAAATGCGTGCTGTCAAAACAGAGGTGCAGATTCAGCCCCACAGGCTCCGTCAACAATCCTGGACAACAATCTTCCTGCCAGTTCGCCACTGGCACTGAGAGGAGAGCAGGAACTCCAGGGAGTTGTTGTAAAACTGCCATCCCTCAAAGTGCCCCCACGCTGGGACCAATGTCAGATGTGAACCTGCCCCCCCGGCCCTCCTCCACCCCTCGCCGTGTCTGCCGGGCCTAGATAAAACACAGTGGTGCGACTACAGTCTGTTTAGCCTCCTGTCACTGCACTGGAAGCTGATTGGAGGATTGCGCCCCCACATGGTCAGATGTTTCTCTCGGCATCTCAGCATAAATGTACGGCAACACGCAGCTAGATGGTGCCGTTCACGATTCGCCGTTTAAGCCTAATGTGTAAGATGTAGAAGAAAATTTTCTTTAGTTATTAAAGAGGTAATTATTGATTTCCACCTCACCAGCTGGTGGCGCTGCTTAGCAGAAGTCTTGGCAAAAATCTTTAAGGAAACGACTGTAAATGAGTGACAATCACAGGACCAGGTGTATGAAACTGTAAATGACAATCACAGGACCAGGTGTATGAAAGAGTTTCTGATAAAAAAATGTTAAAAAACCCTGATTTTCTAAAGTCCTTCGTCCTCCAGTTCTAACATGTGTGGGGAAAGTTTGTTTACTAATTTATTTTTTTGAATATTTAAACCTGGCTCCCTGGAACCTGATGTTGCTGTGTTTCTGTCTGTTTGATTCAGGCATTTTTTCCTCCAATTAAATTCTCTTCAGCATGAGTTAAAACAATACTTTAAAAGCTGTGCCACAGCACAGCGCTGGGATTTCACTCGCAGCTGTCAGCAATAATTGGCTGTAGTCAAATGTCACAGCGACACATTGGGACATTGATTTAATCAGCCCACTGGAGATAAACGGTGCGCTCTGATTTACTATAAAATCATATCATATTGCATTCCTGATAGTGATCAGAACACAGAAGTTCTGTGGTAGTTTTTTAACAGGCGGCGGCCCAGAATGCTTTGTGACTCAGAAACAGAGAAGTACTCTAAAACAAAAACAAAAAAAATTAAAACGGATCTTGGGGTGGTACGTACACATGGTGTGAAGTGACGGAGAAGACAGATGGAGATGGAGTCGAGGACTTGGCAAGTGTGAGGAGAATCTTAAGGATTCAAATTTCTTCTGTTTGGCAGGAAAATGTAAAAAAAAAAACTTTAATCTTCAACATATTATTCAAATTTAACTCAACTTCTTCTAGAAGACACCGTGAAACGTACGCTAATGACAGAAAATATGCCAACTCAACATTATTTGTTCTGGAGGAATATTGCCCCCTCCAGCAGATGGCACCCTATATCACTTTATGTAGCATACACTGTTGCCAGGGACCTCTAGAGAACATGTCAGTTATTAAATAAGTTAAAGCAGCAGCGGGTTTAAAAATATATATATATTTGCTTGAAATAAAAGCTGAAGAGTGTGCACTTGTTCACAGTTCAGGCCTGAATAAGAAACTAAATGGACGTTAAAAAGATGAAACAGAGAAGTCTGTGAAAGACCAACCTTCAGACGGCACTCGATGATGAAGATGTATGTTACAGGTGAACCTGAGAAAAATGGATGGAATTATCTCTGTCCTCGAACTGGAGACAAAAACATCTCTTTGCTAAATAATTAGGCACATACATTTATTTAATGTAGCCCCCTCCCCCCCCCTCCCGCGCGCACAACACCATGTCGTGAAAAACGACATGTTTGCCTTCGTCAGTGCTGCACATTTAACAGGACGAGACAGAACACCTCCCTGTGTTTTAATGCAATTACACTGAGCGATGACTGTGAACAGGCGTCCCATCATTCCTCTGTATGTATCTGTGTCTCTGTTATCTACACAGATGAATCACCGCCGAACGGAGCGAGGCCCAACACCGAACTGCCCCTGTATCTGCTGATGTCATTGTCACATACATACAGTATATACTATATATACTATACTATATAACATTTTATCTAAAGATGAAAATATATATACATACATATATTTACTCCTTAACAGTTTTTCTAAAGAGAAAAATATAGATACATACATACATATATATACATATGTATATTTTTGTTAAAGGAGTAAATATATATATACACTGTATATATATACACATATATAGATATATATTTACTCCTTTAACACTTTTTTAAAGTGAAAAATACACATACTGTACATATACATGTATACATATGTATAGAGTATATATATATATACTTTCTTTCTTAAGAAAACTGTTAGAGGAGTAAATATACTGTGTGTGTGTGTGTGTGTGTACATATATATAAATATTTAATAAATATACGCCTCTTGAATATATTCACCCTGCCAGTGCTCATTTCCACGGTAAAGGTCAGCCATCAGGAGAGGATTTAAGTCCCACTGTGGTGCAGCGGTTGGAATGACAGAGAGGTGGAATTAAAACTAAGGGATTAATTCATACGCTCCCTAATCCCCCGTTCTCCTCCTCTGTCCGTCTTTGTATACCTCACTAACTCCTCTCCTACTCCTCCCTCGTGTCCCTCGAGGGTAAGTGAGAACGCCTCCCAAAGGGAGCTGTTACTTTATCATATTCCATATGACACCATAGGAAAGTTCTGGAAGGGTGTGAAAAAGTAATTAAGACACCGAGGTGCAGCTCACGGTTCACGCTCGTGCATGAGTGCATACTTTTGACTCACTTTAACAAAGTCCACTGTGTATTCTATATATATATGTATAAGAATGACTTTAATACCCATGAGAGAACGGTATGGAATCCTGTTCTTATACACAGACGACTCCACGCTCTGTGTTCGTGATCATCAGCTGGTACGGAAGAGTCTTTCTTATTTTGTGTATGAGGACATTTGATTTGACTCAATAAGGAAACACTTTTTTTTTTTTTATCATTTCTTAACAAAACTCCTCACGATCATTTCCTTTATAGAGATTTTCTCATCTGCAGGAATTTGTTGAAAAGAGAAAGAAAAAAAGTCTGGATGTGTTCTACGCTGCTGAACTATTCCAACAAAATTCTTCAATGGCACAGATGCATGTAGTGTTGAATGGGTTTGGAATGGAACGGTCCGAGACTCCCTGAAGGCTCAACGTCCGTTACTACCACCTCCCAAAATCCCAGGTTGAGGTGTAAACTTTAGCTTTACTCTTATACATCGGAACAACACAGACACAGACTTAACAGGTACAGTAGATTAACTGTTCATTCAAGCTCCAGGCCTCAGTGTTCCTGTGGACCTGCTTTACAAAAACAGCTAATGGGGGTTGAGTATAATTTGGAGGCACACCAGGGGCAGGAGTTTCACTCAGGGTATGATTATTCAACAAACGCCACGTGGCATCGATGTATTTGATTAAGTCGGAGGCAATCAGGCACAGAAACTGCAGTTGCTAATTTCAAAGATAAACTCCTCTCTCAGGTCGTTCACCAACTCATATGTACGAAGCCTTTTGTAATTATCGCCGGTCTCTTTGGGCTCTGCGTCCGTGTTACGGCAAATCCAGGCAACAGCTGATTGGCGTTGATGTAAATGAGAAGCAGGATAAGGTTGAGTGGGGAACTTAATGAAATAAATTGGACCTCAACGCAGGAGGGACGCTGGTTATTTTAATCCAATCAGCTGAAGGGATTTTCAATAACCCTCGAGTCTGATACATCCTCCGCAAGAAAAAAAGAAACGTCTTCATGTTCATAAGGTGGCCACATGGGGGACAAAAGGCCAGAAGATTTTATACTTTAGTCTCTGGAGATACACATAGGACTTCAAATACAGGACCTGCACGCTAAGCATTATGGGATCATCCACAGCATGAAAACAACAGCAGTAAGGGGGGGGCGGGGGGGTACAGCCAACCACAGCAAATTCAATTCTGACCAATCACACATTAAATGTTAAACAACATCTGACAAAAAAAAGTTCTGTCCACACGACGTTTGAGAAACAAGGAGTGAGAACTCCCAAACCTCAGGTCTGGAAAAGAAGGACATCTTTCTCTTCCACCTCTGGGAATGAGGAAAAACTTCAGAACATTCTGGAAAATGTATCAGGATTTACTCTGACAACTACTAGTTGCTCCAAGAATTTTTCAGCAGAAACATCAGTGTGAAAACGTAGGAAAGTATCTGCGTCAGGAGCAGGAGACATAGTTGACGTGAAGGTTTGGATGTTCAAGGGAATCAAACTACTGACACCAAGTTGTACATAATACTGACCTGGATTACACTACAGTACTAACCTGACACACGGTGGTGAGGTTAACTGAGTCTTTTGACACTGACATACGGTGGTGAGATTCACTGAGTCTTTTGACAAAACATTCAAGGACTCAACACTTTAGGTCTAATTCAGATGAGGTTTTTATCGTTTTATTTTGTCAAATTAATTCAATTTAAATGCTAATAAAGACCAGGAGTAAGTTATTTATATTCAGGCAGGGTGAGGTCACCTCTCTCTGACTGACTTGTCATTCAACGCTGGGCAAACTTGAACTAAATTGAAATAAATAAATGAGTGATTTAGTTCTTATTTGTTTTTTGTTTACCTGAACGGCTGTTATGCAAATTGTTTGGAATTGGTTCACGGAGATAAGGAGCGGCGGGTGGCACCGTTTAATTCACTGGGAGAGACTTTAGACCCGCGGCACATTAGACAGGAAGTGCAAACCCTGGAACATGAGGGAAAATGTGTTGCGTTTCTTCTATTTTCTCACATTAACTACAACTGTTTGTTCATTTTAAAATCCTTTTGTTTTCATCAAACTCATTTACATTTACTTTTAATAACGCACATTCTTCCCGTGCTAAACTTATTTCGAGCCCCATATCATTCTTAATTGTCTTCTGTTCAAACACTTTTCATACATAAATAAGAACAAAATTGGACAAAAAAGGTAATAAAAAACGGAAAAGGAAAGGGAGTGATCGGAGGCAGAAATGGTTTCTAAACAGCAGTACAACAACTCTCACAGTGAAGTGAGCTCTGACCAACATATAGATTCTCTAACGGTGGTTTCTACGGCCGATCCACACTCTACTCTGTCTGTGGGTTCTTGCTCTTGATTGGCTGTCTGTTGTACTCTCTGAGATACGGACAGGATTCAGTGACAAATTGAGACGCCGGCTCTTTGACTTACCCCGGGTTTTATTGAAGATGAAGCTCCTGATGAATAGCTGCGGTCTGCAGGACGTCTTAATCACAGACCGCCTGAGTGGTTCACTGGCAAACTGTGGACAAATCTGTCTGGGGTCAAGTCCCTCAGTGCTTCCCTCCATCTGTTCTGTCTCTGTTTTCGTTTACTCGTCTACATGTCCGTCCGTCTTCTTTTTTTACCCAGTGGAGAGGGTTCACGACCCGGTCTCTGAGGTAGCTCGGCTACTTCTGTCTCTGCCTCGACCTCATTCCAGTCTCACTGCACACACTGGGATGGGAATAGATCTCTGCAAACAGAGAAAAAAATAGACGTCATTTCAATCTAATTTACATATTATAATTTTGTGAATGATACAATTTTAAAAAGCTAAGCTGTTAGTTGTGAATAGTGTTCCTTCATCTCCAACTTCACAAATCCTAATTGTAGTTCCTATTTTCTCCATGGCTGCACTGTAGATCGGGACATTTTATTTATATCAGTTGTGAGTTTTTGATTTAGTAAAATTTAGCTAAATTAATATGTCAAATATGTGACTACTTATTTTGTCAACATAGATTTGCAATTGTTGGATTTAAAGCAGACAAATGTGCTAAGCACTTGTTTTGTCAATGTAGATTTGCAATTGTTGGATTTAAAGCAGATGCATAATTACATATATTTGTTAAAGTTTTATATCAGTGTTAATACCAGGCAGAATACAAATAATGACATGTAGAAAATGTAGAAACAACATTATTAACATTGAAAATGGTTTTGAGAAGTTGTCGGTTGGATCACTCTCATTAAATATCATTTAGTCATAAAACAAATGCGGAAGGTTGGCGGTTCAATTCCAGCTGCTGGCTGATACTCTTGATGACTTTACTGCAGGGCTACAGTATAACGATATATTTTATTATTATTTGCCTTCAACTTTTCCTTTACCATAGTTTCAAACTTTCCAAAAAAACAAACAAAAAGCTGTTTTCCCAAGAGGACAAAGTTACTTTTTTCCTCTTTTTTGTCTCCCCTCCAGGGACTGTCAGACACTTCATTTTGCTTCGTTGGAAACGCTCCATTTGTTTCCGCCTGACATCATTAGTGTTGTTTGTCACATTCAAAGCTTTAATTAAAGCCTAGTTATCAGGGACAATAATTAAACAAAGACAGTCTCATTTTAAGAAAGGAAAAAAAAAAGAAAACAGGAGAAGAAGCATCCGGCTGTCTCTTCCTCTGGCATCATGTTAAACAACAGCCAGTGTAATAAAAGCAGCAAGGAGGCGGCTTTGATAGAGCATAAGAAGGTGTCAGAATATGTTTGGGCCAAGAAACAAGTTTGGCAACGTTTACATAAAACAGGCAAAAGCGAGATAAGGACAGAGGAGACGCAGAGAGAATGACAACTAGTTTGGACAACATCCACAAAGTCTCAGAACACTGACCCAGACTGGAGGCTTCCTGTCAGCCTGTGGTGCAGCGCCTCTTTATTTTTTTATTATTAAATTAAAATAAATATATCATGATGCTTGCTTTGTTTGTTAAAGTTAAAAGATTTAAAATCTCATTAGGATTGAAACCAGGCCAAGATGAAACTGAAACAACAGTCACTGCTCTGCAGCTTAGTCTTCTAACTAGAACGATCGCAGACGAGGCCAACAGGTCTCCACCTGCTGGAGGAATAGAGAAGGTATCGGATTGATATGGGTACAGGCAGTATTGGTATCGTTATCGAACATGAAAGAGTTGCATCGATCCGTCGCCTTTTCCATGTGATAGCCAACAAATCACCACCACTACTGTTAGCTGTTTACGTTTACATTTATGAATTTAGCAGACGCTTTTATCCAGAGCAACTAACAAGAGGAGGATTAACAATCAAGCACGTGGTTCCTCTGGGAATCAAACCCAGGACTCTCTGCTTCTGAGGCAGCCATGCTACCAGCCACACTATGGAACGAAAGAACTTAAAGAATTAAAACTTCTTTTCCAAACCTTTTTTGGCCACATTATCATGTATTTACTTCAAACACTTATCCATGAACCTTTCTAGAGGCTGGTAGAATACCTTAAAGGCTGATGAAGATTTCCATGTCCTTGTTATTTCAATGGAAAGCACAGCTTCAAATGAAACATTTAGTGTTTGTTTTCGACTGCGCCGCCTGAGGTAAAATAACCTCCGATTTATTGTAACGCGGTCTAAAGAACATTGAAGTTGAAATATTTGTGGGCGAAAAAAAAGATGCCGTTTGTAAGAAGAGAACATTATTCTGTGGTTTAGTGTGTCTCTGTTTATCATGTCATGGAGAGACAACTTTACCTCGGGAGAGAATTTAAAGTTTGGAAGCAAATTAGGAGTCGGAGCTGTTCTGAGAAGATACATAATATTTAACGCTGGATTAGAACCTAATCCATGTATAATCCACTGAGAAAGGTAAATAACTACACCTCAGAAACTGCTCCTTTTAAAACATGCAGAATTAAAGCAGCTCTCCTCAAGTCTCCACCGTCTCCCTCGGTTTTTACCACCATGTGACTGGAGCTGTGAGTCGTCCGTTGTTTTATCACGAACGTCATAGGTTAAAAACCATTTAAGTGCAGCTCCACCATGTGGGAGAACAAACGTGAAGGAAACGATGCTTTTAAACCAAATGACAATTCCCATCTTTACTGTTGCATCATGAACTCCTCTTTGCAGGGAAGTAAGGTCATTATTTTAACCATTATAGTTAATTACAGAATATAAAAAACCCTCTAAATAAACAGTCAAAATGATTTTCTGTGGGGCTTTTTTAGACTTAATTAAATCAGTGATTGTAAAGTCAGTGAATGGGTTTGTCTCTGTGGCTTAGATTAGGTACAGTAAAAATACAGTTTTTAGAAGACCGTCATGGTCAGATCCTCCCTAATCTGAGTGTCTTTATCCGTCCTGATGATTTCCCGTTTCTCTCTCTGTCTCGTTGTCTACCTGTAGGCCGTCCTTCACATCTGGGTTGTCAAGACAAACGTCATGAGAAACTGCTGGATAGACTGTCTCCAGAATCCATTGATGTGGAACACCTAAGATGGGGACACGACTGGCCACTATGTTGCAAGCTCAGCATTAATCACCTCGACGACGACTACCGCTCAGACTTAACTCCCCAACATTTGTCCACACTAGCGACTGACGTGCCGCTCTTTTTGCAGATTTTTTTATTGCTGGTTTTTGTTTATCTTCCTTCAACCTCCTTCTTTTCTTCCTTTGGTCTGCAACGCTGTCAAATATTGGCCGCTCAACCATGGCCAAAAGATTCTGTTCTACCTTTCTGCTCCCCTCCTTTGTTCCCTTTCTGATGCTCCCTGCAATGATGTTCCTCCACCTGCCTGCCGCGGTGAAAGGAGACTGCTGGCTGATAGAAGGGGATAAAGGCTACGTCTGGCTGGCTATCTGCAGTCAAAACCAGCCACCGTACGAAACCATCCCCCAGCACATTAACAGCACGGTCAGTACGAGTCCCTCTACTCACAGGGCCTTTGTATCACCATAACAGCCTCTTCAAATCCCGTCGTGCACCCTAGAGCGTACAGTACGGCATTATTCACGTTCCACTCTGCACACTGCAAAGGAGCAAGTACGGACTTTACGATTTAAATTTTTATGCAAACTCAAATTCCAGACGCCTTACAATTAGTAAGATGGAACCTAAAATATGATTTAAATTTTTATGCAAACTCAAATCCCAGACGCTTTACAATTAGTAAGATGGAACCTAAAATTATAATTTATTCAACAAACTTCACCTAAATCTACATTTGTAGCTTTAACGTCATTATTATGGAAATAATTAAAAAAAGATTTGATTAAATTGATCTAAAAATAAAAATAAGGAAACTTATCTTTGTGTTAACATCAGCATCAGACCCCAACTACATGGTTCCTCTAGGGCTCGAAAGTTGTGTAAGTCAGATGTGTAAGCAGGTGTGTTAATCACTACACTAAGGAACCACCAAAATAAAAAATAAAAAAGGCTCAGGTTGTTTTCGCTGATCGTATCCATCAAGATCATTTTTTTACCAAAGCAGCTTTGACTGAAAGCGTAAGAGGTAAAGAAACTATTCTAGGTTTTGTTGTGACCTTTGAGACCTGCATTTATCTCCAGAACTACACACTTCCCCTGGTTCTTTTCAGGAACTCTGTCCACTGGTTTCCTAGTTTTCTAAAGCTCAAATCTTTATGCGACATGATGTAATTCAGTTTGTGTTTCATTTAGCTGAACCATTTGCAAAATGCAGTATTTATAATACATTTGGACCAAATATATTTATATTCCAGCTGCCTGAGGATACGATGTTTTGCTTCTCTTTTGTCTTCAGGTTCATGACCTAAGGTTAAATGAGAACAAACTCAAGGCTGTGCTCTTCACTTCAATGTATCGCTTCACCAACCTCACTGACCTCAATTTAACCAAGAATGAAATCAGTTACATTGAGGACGGGGCGTTTGCTGGACAGGCCAACCTGCAGGTTTGAAAACAATATTTTTATGTAATCAATAGTAATGCACAGATATGTAAAGTAGTATTGATTTTTTTTTGGTTTTGCTCAGTTCACTTTATAATTTACAAGAATAAATAACAACAAGAAGAAAAAAAACACCACCATTAACAAGTGTTGTTATGAAATGTTGTGTCACAACCCTTAGGTTCTTCAGCTCGGCTACAACAAGCTCACCAACCTAACTGAGGGCATGCTGCGAGGGTTAGGTCGGATGCAGTGCCTCTTCTTGCAACACAACCTCATAGAGGTCATTGCCAGCAATGCCTTTTGGGAATGTCCCAGCCTCAGCAGCCTGGATCTATCTTCTAATAAGCTGGCCCGACTGGACCCCTCGACTTTCACTGTACTCAACAGACTGATGGTTTGCGAACTAGCAGGAAATCCATTCCACTGTGGCTGCGAACTCTACACCTTTCTATCTTGGCTCGATGCATTTAACAACGTCACACACACCTATGACCGCCTCCAGTGTGAAACGCCACCAGAAATGAATGGGTATCCACTCCTCAGCCCGGTGCCGGGCCACGGAAAAAGTGCCCTCTCCAAGCTTGTCTCCAAGTGTCATGAAGGTGCGATAGGGATCACCTCCCAGTTACCAGAACAAGATGGGTCAGGGATCGGTTTGGAAAACCCAGACCAAGGCCTTTACCACCAGCCACCCATAACATCTACTGCCGACCCGTCCTATAACCATCAGATCTTGATGAAAGTTCAAAGTGTCTCTCTTTACTCCGCTTCACTGCTGGTGCAAATCCCAAGACCATACAGCAAGATGTATGCGCTTTCCCAGTATAACCAGAGTAACGCTCAGGACATCAGGCCCCTTAAAAAACAAAAGGAGATAATCCCCGTAGAGCAACTAAAACCACACACAAACTACACTTATTGTGTGGCTTCTATGAGCAAATCTCAGCGCTACAACCACACCTGTGTGTCCTTTACCACGCGGGCTATTGGACCAGAGGACCTGCGGACCAACCCTTCCACAACCACTCACTACATCATGACCATTTTGGGGTGTCTTTTTGGCATGGTCATTGTGCTTGGATTTGTTTATTACTGTCTCAGACGAAAACGTATTCAAGAGGAGAAGGAGAAGGCTATAAGCGTAAAGAAAACTATTCTTGAAATGAGGTACATTTTAATTTTTTTTAATTTAGACTACGCATTGTATTTGGTGTATTTTATTTTATTTTCTGTTGTTAAAAAGTGAGGAACATTAGTTGAACATGGTGAAAAAATATTTTTTTTCTAAAAAGGTTCAGTAAATCATGCATCAATATTTTTCTTTACCAATTTGAACTGTTTCCATCTGGTAATTGCTTTATCTATATTTAGATATGGCCCTGAAGCAGCAGCAGCAGTGACGAACGACCCAGGCCCCATGCAACGAATCCAGGACCAGGCTCACCACCAGCATCATCATTCAGGGGGGGCAGGAAGCAAACTGCCCCAGTCTGCCTCCTCCAGTACAGGCATGCTACATGGGTCAGCCAACACCAGTTCCTCTCGTTTGTCCAGTTTGCCACAGGTGGAAAAAATGGCCAGCGCCTTCACTGAAGCGTTGGGAGGCAAAAGCAACTACATGGATGTGAGGACAGCAGGAGTGGTCGGGGACGGGAGGGACGCTACCATGTCGGCTGTAGGAGTAGGGGTAGTAGGAGAGGTACTTGTGGATGTGCGAGGTGTAGCTGAGAATGGAACAGAGGCAGGGGAGGATTCCGATGACGATGATGGCCGTGGTTCAGCATCAGAGATCTCCACCATAGCCAAGGAGGTGGACAAAGTCAATCAGATTATCAACAACTGCATTGATGCCCTCAAACTGGATGCTGTGACCACGGTGGACAACTCAAGCTCTCTGAGCTGCTCCCAGCCTCCAGCTTCCATCACATCACTTCCCCGCAACCTCCTGCCTCTCTCTCCAGGACACCCCGGAGATCAGGTCATGGCATCCTCTCCAAAGCCGCATCCAAAATCTCACCCCCAGCCACATCCTCACCCTCAGCCCCATCTACATCCTCCACCACACCCACAGCAACACCTTCAGCAACAGCTACAGCAGCATCCTCAGCTGCACCAGCCACCACATCCACCTTCTATGGCTCCGGTGCCCTTGGTCATGCCTCTTTCTGAGCGCCCAGGTATCAGTGGGGGAGGGTTTCTCTCACCTCCTTACCGGGATCCACCCCCAGCTAATGCAGTGAGACCACTACAGAGGCAGCTGAGTGCAGACACAGCAGTAGTGAAAAACCGTTGTGGACCTCCCGGTGTGGGATCTGTTAAGAGCTCCAGGGTCTTCAGCATGGATATCCCTGACCAACGTGGAGACCCTCCCAAATACCCATCAGAAAAGAGTAGCCCTGGGGGTTGTGGTGGAGGAGGTGGAAGTGGAGGAGGTGGTGGAGTGGGAGGTTGTAACGGGAATGGGATGGGAAATATAAATGGAGGTGGAGTGAGTGTAAATGGAGGTAGCATGGGTTGTAATAACGGGAATGGAGGTGGAGTGATTGGACCTGGACAGCAGCAGCAGCAACATCACTTGGAGGTTCAGCCAGACTACCATAGTTCTGAGCATCGCCACTCCTTTCCTGCACTCTACTACGAGGGTGGCAATGAGTCACCCTCCCCTACCCAAAAGGCCTCATTCCTCAAGCCCCTGGGGCGCAGTAAGAGGGAGGCCACAGCTGCCTACTCCCAGCTGTCGCCTTCTCGCAACCACAACTACAACTCTGGATATTCCTCCAGCCCAGAGTATTCATCTGAGAGCACACTGCGGATCTGGGAGCGATTTCGCCCTTACAAAAAAAGTCCCAGAGAAGAAGCGTCCTATATAGCTGCAGGGCACGCCCTGCGGAAGAAGGTGCAGTTTGCAAAGGACGAAGACCTTCACGATATTTTGGACTACTGGAAAGGAGTTTCTGCCCAGCAAAAGTTGTAAGCTGAAAGGAAATTTGCTGAATTGTCAAGGGGACGCCAACAGCAGACTATTTAAGAGGACAGCCGTTATTGTTCATGTAGCAACAGAGATCACGATATTTCCTCTGTGGTGATCAGGGACATGGGTCATGCAGATCTGCCGCATCGAGAATGAGAAACTGTTTGCTCTGAGGGTTTTTCCACTGATCTAGACATATTGCTGTGATAAGTCATTGACATTTTGAGATCCAACTCCTGACGTTCGCTGTGTTCGGCACAATTCTATTTGATGATTCAAACCATTTACCTGACTGCCTCACGCAGGGCACTTTGGTCCTTACAGGCTTCCACGAACCCACTTTATACCCCTTATGAGCAAAGCAAAAGGTGTTGATAAGCAAGTGTCTACTACCTCATTTCCTGGCACACTGTAGCTCAGCTATCGCAGCAGAGGCATCGTCGTTCATGATTACAGTAACATTCATTACAGTAAGCTCTGTGCTCTGGTGTGTAATCCTGACAAACTACCGTTCACAAATCAAATCAATGTGAGAAACTGACAACACCTGCTCTCCTATAGACGCATCATTTAGGGGATAATTGGGAAGCGGGCCGACGAATCAGGCACACTTGTTTTGGGAACAGTTGGAATCTCCCACTTTGTGAAAGACACTAAGCGATACTTACAGGGCTAATTGTTCATCCTGGAAATCATACCAACAAAGGTCAGGGATGTCGGGTGTTGAGCATGCCTATCGATCTGAAACACACAACAAAGCCATTTTACTCCTGTACGTATGTGACAGCGCGACGACTGCCGAATTTCTCACTAATTCTCTTGAATAGTAAAGAGGCTGTTGAGGCCTAGTCCAATGTAATCATTGTATTGGTTTCACCGATGCTCGTCTTCATTGGTGATCTTTGCAAGTTTTTGCCCTGTTTTTTTAGCTTGACTGAAAACAACGGCATCTCATAAAAATGCCTGAGGTGATTTAGAGTCTTAGTTTCAATTGAAAAACCTTACCATAGTCTACATGGCTTTTCAATAAAAATATATGACATAAGTTGCTGTGGGAGGGGTGCAGGGGGGGCTTGCTACTGACCAAAGTGCCTTGGGCTGGTTTGATTCAACAAGTTTATTTGCGGTTACCATTTATTATATACTTTCTCCAAGGTGGTTCTGTCAACCAAGGCATTTAGTTGTTGTTTTACCTTTGCAATGTATAAATGCAGAAATATACTGCTAATTTATAATTAGAAAACTGCTGAGTCATACAGAAAAGAGCTTAACATGCAGCGTTGGTCTATTTTAAAACATAAATACTCACTGCTCCCCCCTCGGAACATATAATCGATGCATTTTAATTTTCTGTGCCTTTGTGTATTTTACTGCCCACTCCTACTATCTTTACCACTAGCATTCTGACCTTTCTCTCCTTTGCTGATGATATGGCTCAATTGACAGGACATAAATTATTTTTAAAACATTTAATTAATTCTCTTTTTCTTTTCCCCAGCCTGCAACCTCTGTCCAACTTAATGGGGTAAATTAACGAGTAATTTGTGGAGGTTGATGTTGTGTCATCATCTGAGGTCAAAAGAGCGTGCTGAAATGATTAACTCTGCCAGACTGGGAGACTGATTGAAATTAATGATGGCCGCCTTTCTGTGTTATTTTCCTTCCTGCTCCTGCTTTTTTCATCCACATGTTTTAAGGCGTCCCTTTTTTTTCTGTTTCTCGTACGTTTTTCAGACAAAAAGGGATCCTAAATTGGGGACCAAACAGATCCGATACCACGACTGTCAAAGAACTTGTCGATCTCTCATTTGGAAGTTCCTCTGCCCAAACCAAATTCCCCAAAGTTTAACAAAAAGCCTAAATTGGAATTGTAGTTTTCTAATAGTTTAATTCAAAGTTTGCTTAAAATATATTTATCAACTCGAACAAACACATGACTTCCGTCAAATGAACAAAGGTCATTCCTCTTCTTCATTTTACTTTGTAAAATACATCCATCCAGTACATATCAACAGTGGTTATTGAGCTGAGGTAAAAAAAAAAATCAATAGCATTTATTGCTACCTCTTTAAGCTAGTGAATGTGTTTTTCATTTTGTTTCATATCGACTCATGGCTTTCCCTCTGTAGTACTGTATGCCCTTATTCTGCCATGAGATCAGCTGTAACTCATCGTGGGAATGTCTGACTAAAGTCAACACAGCTCAAACCCTCAGGGCACTGAACCAGAGAGGCTACGTCACGACAAGCTTTTCCATCTAAGCCTTTTGGTCAATTTCCACAAGCAGCTCCTGACTGAATTTGGTCCGAGGAATTACCAGTCAATTAGTTTCAGATTAGTACCACAGGCTGTGCTGTGTTAGGAACTTTAAAAAAATTAATGACTTCATTTTAAAGAACAGGGAACTGAGCTGACATTACCTGCACACGCCTCCAGGGTTCAAATGTAAGGAGAAATATTAGCTTAGTTGTTAAAAAAAATAATTTTGTGTAATTATTAAATTTGCAATATATGCTATATGACAGTTAATCACCTTCTATCTACAACTATCCACCATGTTCCTCCATTTTTAGAGACGGAGCACATCTCTCTGGGCTCAGTCTGGCCAATAAGCAACAATGTTAAAGAAAAACTACAAACATTAAGACAACGGTTCATCGTCTACAGCTGCAGCTCCTGTGAGACTTTCTAAGCAGGGATTGATCAATGTGACCAAATAATGATACCATTTGATGCGTTGAATGTTTTTCCAAAGTACAGATACAGACTCTCAATATTGGTTCTGTTCAAACATGTTCAACACTTGGATGGAAAAGCTCTGGTGAATAAGCAACAACGTTTTTAATAATTCACGAACATGAAGGTTAGTTTTTTTATCCCTAGGAGGAACTCATAAGGATCTTTTTTCCCACTCTTCTAGTCTATTTCTCAGATGGCCTCTGGGACCCATTGCTATTTAGGTTTGGTTTCTCTTTGCAGTTCTGTGGGCTTCAGGCTTATTGAAAAACACAAATCAATAGTGATGGAAAATAATGGAGGAGCCACTTCAATTTCCTCCCTGAAGGTCTGGCAGAGAAACCATATTCTTGCAATGGCTCCATAGAAGCAGCAGCCAGGTCTCTTTGCTAATATTTAATTAAAGGTTTTAAATTCTATACAGGCCTGTGTTGAGTTCTGATGGTGTGAAGATGAAACTGTTGGAAGAGTAAACACAGGACTTTTTACAGGATCTCTATAAGTTATGCTGTGAATAACTTCTTTAGGAATTTATATTTATACGGCAAGTGGGGAATCGTGGGGTGAGAAGTAAAACAAAAAACCCCTCATTAATCTCCACCTTCTCTGTAATGTGATGTAAAGAACTGGACAAAAACCCTCATTAATCTCCACCTTCTCTGTAATACTTTCACTCTGCCAAACAGGATAATATATATTTCTGTTGTAAACATGTAAAGTAGGAGAGGTTTTTGTTTTAACAACCATATACATTTATAAACATGCAGTTTGGTGCAATTTGAAGAAATGTATTTTTGTGCGAGTACGACGGTCCTGCTTTCTAAATCTGGGCTGAACAGGAACACAAAGAATCCACGGCTTCTCTCCTCTTCCCTGTACGTCCCATTATGCATGTTGTTTCTTTTTTGATGCAGAGCCAAAAGTCCAAGATGTTTCCTCGTATCGTCACAAAGGTCGATTTTTTATCTCAGGGGTATAGAGAACGCTCTCT
The DNA here is from genome assembly GCF_000523025.1 of Cynoglossus semilaevis. Lineage (NCBI taxonomy): Eukaryota > Metazoa > Chordata > Actinopteri > Pleuronectiformes > Cynoglossidae > Cynoglossus > Cynoglossus semilaevis. The sequence goes on along the minus strand of NC_024315.1, from coordinate 3,869,067 downwards.
TTGAGAAGACATATTACCACAACCAATCACATAAAGCAGACTGCCCTCCACCTCCCATTGGTTTTTCCTTCTTTTATTTCCTGACCTGTAAACATATTCATGATGCATTTGTTGGACGCAGGTCTGAACAGGTTTTTAATGTAAACCGCACAGAGCTTCTTACACTTTTAAAGTATTTCTTTGGGAGTATTAAAAGTATATGTCAGATTCAAATGCATATGTATGAACATATATATATATATATATATATATAATATAGGGTTATCACTGCATATGTTGTTGGTTTTTTTTAGTGGGTGAAAAAGTGGAGAACACCATATGCAGTGTTCAGAGGGTTGCCCTTAGTAAAGGAGGTTGCTGGTGAAACTCCTTGGCTTCATGGCTCTGCATTAGGAAGGGTCTGCTACAGTATTTACATTCAACACCGGCTAGCTACACGGCTAACTCCACCACCTCGAATCAAAACACTCTGCTGACCTTGACCCCTGGCTAGTTTCTCGTGAGGCTCCACAGAGGAGGCAGGACTGTGGATTAACGACAAACGGTTTCTGTCTGTTTTTGTCCGTGGGTTGACGCGATCGTTGGATCATTTTGACTCTTTGTCAACCAAACGAGGAAGACTGACTGAGGAAGTTCCCTCATGGACGCCACACAACAAAAGTGGAGGATTATCTACTACCGGTGGCCAACTGTGACACACACACACACAGAGACACACACAGACACACACACACACACACACTGCTGATCTGCCTACACACATTAATGTAGAGAATCAATGAGTATAATGTACGTGTTTGATTAGATTAGAGTTACACTGTATGGACTTGAAATGTAAGACTACACTACATATTTTTCCAAACAGTACAAAACACACACACACACACCTGCCTACACACAAACACGGACTGAATATTTCTATTCTTGTTTACATATGGTCTTTAAAAAGTGCCCAAACGGCGAGGATTAAACGCGAGTGAGTCGGAACCAAACATCTGTAGAACTGAAAACTAACAACGATGTATTTCTTTTATATCTGTGTGTTGACCTGATACCTGTATCATTTATGCTCATTTTGTCACATTCATCATGGCTTCTTCTGATCTGTCAGACTTCCGAGGTAAAGGCAGTCGTGGGGATGGTTTCTGGATCAAACCTGACGTCAGTGGAGATACTTTTAGTATCTTCACGAGGAAAATGATTTATTTTGGAAAGTGTCCACTTAAGATTGGTCCTCGGGGGCAGGGCAGTCTAACAACCTTTGCATTCTACACGTGTCTAATTTGGAATTGTAAGGTACAAACACAAACACTGTAATCTCCAGATGAGGCCACTTTAACAACGGTCATAAACGATGGATTTAGTTAGAAGTTTCTGCTGCCGTCAGTTCAGCGCTCACACGGACAGATATCTGTAGAGCGGTTTTTGAAGAGATGATTATACAACTGTCAAACTGAAGCTGAAATTTTTCTACAGTCTTTTATGAACAGAGAGAGAAATGTGGGTCTGGATTTAGCATCGCACATTTACACAAATGTTTGACCTCCGTTTACTGTTTATGTGCTTCTATCGCAGCTCGTTGTGTGCGGCGCCGCGGCTCTGCTCGAGTGCATCTCCAACATGAGACCGGTTTCGTTCGCCGTCTTATGAGCATCCATGTGTGTGATTGAAGGATGCTGCAGTGAAGCTGCGTTCTGCTGAGAGAGAGCGAGAGCGAGAGAGAGAGAGCGAGCGAGCGACGGCTGAGGCTGCGTATATGAAGCTTTCTTTAATTAATCTGCCGCTCAGTCGTCAGGGTTCTACAATGAGGACGCACTTGTTCATTCACTTCCTGTCACTCATACACACACACACACACACACACACACACACCCTCGTTCATGCTCTGTCAAACAAAGGATGATTATAATTCCGGTTTCCCACATTTCATGAACACTTTACACACAAAATGCAAAACAATCAGCCCGACACTTGGACGTCATGTCACACAGAGATTCAGACTTTGGTTACACACTGTGACATCTGCATACACGCTACATGACAATTAGCTCCTACACTGAGGTACATTCACAGGCTGGTCTAGCTGTGCAGAGTACAAACCGCTGTCATCTTTTCATCCTGCTGCCTCAGGAAATTTGATGCTCTCCCCCCCAACTCCAACCTTGAAGACGGTGCCCTCTTGTTACCCCGTGTGCGTCCACACAGCAGGTTAACTTGTACAGTGAGGTGTAGGGTGTAAGGACTGGATGGTCGAGCTGCCGTACGTAGGGTTGGTTAAAGGTTGGAGGGTTTGAATCCACAGAGGTTATTCCTTCACAGATGGACATTAGGTTAACAGTTAGGAATAAAGAAGGACCTGACGCTTCAGTACAAACAGCTGCGATAACCTTCAACCTTAATAAGATCAGAGGAAACAACATTCCTGAGATATTATTGGTGTATGACATTAATCTGTTCAATTTAATCACCTCTAAAATCCATAAAAGTCAGACATTAGATAGAGCTCACATTGGTCTTTTTTCTGAACATTCTGCTAAAATCCAAATTATTCTCACTTACACTGAGAGAAATAAAATCCAAGTATTAGAGAAAAGTATCTTCAATATGATGTGATCAAAATGACAACATGTGTGACGTTAAACAACATTAGCTCTGCAATTACAAGACTCCAAAGTCTGATTTGTTTTTATGCCTTTGCCGACTCCTCGCGGCGAGGAACTTTGTCAATTTAATAAAAAGAGATTAATGTGGAAGCGGCTGATATGCCGAGTGGCTGGCTGCGTCGGAACATGAACTGATTTCACTCTGGTGTTGGACGGTGAGGATTTTGTTTGCCATTCTGGGAACTCGCTGTATTCACGTTTCCTAGGCCAGTGTCGTTCCGTTCCGTCTTTTCCGTTCTTTTGGCGATTTTCATTTTCTTTTGTTTGTCTCATCTCTTTTCATATTACTTGACGTTTCCCTGAATCACATGCAGAAAATTGCCTTCCCCTCGTATTCATCCAACAGTCACAATAAATGGAAACAGCCTAAGTATGAAAGCAGCAGAGCAAGGGTTTTTGATTAAAACTGTAATAGATTCTGCCCCTCTGGTACTTTCTGGGTTTTCCCCAATACATTTCTCAGAAAGTTGTTATTGAAAGTTGTCAGCGCTGTGTGTTTTGGCGCCGCTAATTGTTTTTACTGAAGCGGTTTTATTGGTCCAGGGGCGTCTTCAGACAAAAACAAGACGTTAGTGGAAATTAGTGGAAACTAAAGACCTGGCTGCTTGGAACCTGGAACCTTTGGCTATGGCCACAACCAGTCGCCTAGGGCGCCATCTGCTGGAGGTGGCAATGCTGCAAATCTTCCAAAAGAAAAAATACTTTCTAGAGTTCTAAAGGATGGCGCTAAATCAAATTCTTAGCATTTATTCTTGGCATGTTAATTCTTCGGTTCTTAATATAATTAAAGTGATTATTCCAGCTAAATATTTGGTAACCGTCACGGAGTTGCAGATCGCTGCTTCACTCCTGTGGACTGTGGTTGCCAAGCAGTAGATGACAGGCAGCAGCAGCGGTGGTGGAGGTTGCCGTGGGCCACATGCGGAACAGTCATGGTTGCTAGGCGGCAGATAAGAACACAGGCCCAATTAATTGCCTTTCTGACACCATGGGAGAAAAAAGTGAAGATGGGGCTGTGTTGCCGCACACACACACACACACACGTGTGTGTGAGTGTGCACAGTACTCTGTTGGTACTTTTGCTGTTCTTCTGTTATAGTTCTAAGCCAGTCCCAGTCTAATGGGCGTCAGAGAAGAAGGAGTTCATCACAGCAAATATCTAGGACGTTAGCGTGTGATGCTAACGCTCTCATCATTTAGAACAGTTGTTATTTTGATAACATGCATGTCAGTATGGAAGGGTCATAAAAGAAAAGGCCAGTGTTTTATTAATACTCTCTAAATTTGAAAAATACTCTGCCCTCTACTGGAAGAAAAAAATGCCCCCTTAAACTAACTTACTTAAAAGTAAATCCACTAGAATGTTAATGATAAAAGGTGGAGGTAAGACGGTCACGATACATCCTGGAGGCAAGAGAGAAGAAAAATGAAAGTTGGTGAAGAGGCAGGAAGCAGAAGGAAGACAAGGATAAAATAACGGAGTGAAGGTGGAAAACTGTTTCATGGAACAACAGAGAAAAGAGACACGAGGAGGAGGAGGAGGAGGAGGAGGAGGACAGAACGATGTCACTGAACGATACTGAGAGTTACGTCAAAGTCAGGGAGGCTTGCTCGGAAAACTGCTCTCTGAAGATAAGGGAGGTAAAAAGGGATTTTGAGGGAGGAGGATACGCTCTGGGAGATGGCTTAACGGATGTTCTGTTGGATCTGTGTTTGGAGATTATTACTGATGGGAAGTAGCTAAACAAAGAGCTTTTGAGGGAGGCTTCATGCGAGACTTATAATCCTGCTTAGGAAGGTTTCAACAAGATGGTACTGTAGGTGTCGGCAGGTGTAGGAGGACGGGTGGCTGAAAGTTACTGAAGCAGGGTCTGGACTTTGGATCCTCTCTGGTGAAGACGGACGTCGAGAACGTCAAACTTGTGAAAACCAAATGAAACTTTTCTCTTTCCAAATGCAATCCCTTTTCTCTTCCATTTCTAACCCTTCTGCCCCAGAGGAAACCAGAGTTTGTAAACAGCTGTGACATTTTCAAAAAAGTCCATTCCCATTTTCTGTCTGTACAAAGGTATCGGTAAAAATGTTTGGATAAATCTCCCTCAGACAGGACACTCTGCTGCTGTGACAAACTGTTAGGACAAGTCAGAACAAATGTCTTCAACAGTAAAAAAAAAAAAAACCTGTCAGACTGGAGCAGTTGATTTTTGTTTTTCAGACTAAACAAACAACTAAACTATAGGACGGCTCTTTGGTCGGAGCCCAAACACAGGCATGTATTGACTGGTAAAACAACAGTAAAACAAACACTTTTAAAGTGTTTCATTTCCCTGAGGTTAGAAGTTGATGGGGGGGGGGGGGGGGGGGGGGTGGTTCTTCAGATACTTTTTTTTATGTCATTCTTCTTTCAATTACACAAACCCAATTCCACTGTTTTGTTCGGTTTTCCTTTTAAACTCTCACCCGTCTCAGATTGATGATACGTCCAGAACAACTGTCAGGGGCTCACGTTAACCTTGAGGGTCTGCTGGGGGTGGGGTTAGTTCCCAGTTGACAGTGACATGAGAGTGGACAGATGATGTGGGTAGTGACACCTACAGGCAGTTTCTCTGACCTACACCAGCTCTGGCCGTGGGAGGAAACTGGACTCTGGTCAAAAACCCAGTCCAGCACAGAGACAGTTTCCAGTTCTTTGTTTTAATTTAGGCGTTGTTTAACTCCAGCTCTCAGGAGAATCATCTCTTTACAGAAATAAAACCAGTTCAGCCGCTGCATAAAAGACATAAAAGCCAACAAAAAGAACCTTCACATTTAAACATGTGTGGGTTTAATTGGCGTCTAATGATATTCCAGGCCCAAAAGTCAGTGTGGCCTTTAACTCCGGCTACACATGCACAAATGTGACGATGGCAAATATTAGAATTGTTAAATGTCACGCTTTCAAATGGAGACTCTGATCGTTTAAATGTTTTAGCCTTGGTTAGATTTGTTCCTTCAGGTTTTTGGAAATCCAGTTTGTCTAAGAGATAGATTTAGATTTCAAAATAATAAATCTGTGATATAATGATGATGTCACACATGACTTGACATCTGGAGAGGTTGTTCTTAAGATCGTCCATGGAACAGAACTAGAGAAGTATGTAGTTAGACATATACTTATTTACTGATGACTGTTGTGGCCACAGGAACATTGTCTCATCACTGAAACTGCACTTTAAACATTTCACTCCAACATTTAACGGTACATCTCTGCACAGGAACAGATTTTGTTTTAACCACCACATTACTGGGATTCTCTGTGCTGACCTTTGACCTTATAAAGCGTGTTTCATTAGTCCTCTGTACTCAAGTCTCCAGCTGTTTCTATGGCAACAGCCCCAGGTGGTGTTCATATCCAACACACTGTCTCCAGGTCTACAGTCCAGCAGCTCAATTACTGACCAACAACCCCCCCCCCAGCCAAGGCCGTCCCCTCTTTGGACAGAGACTATGTTAGATACAGTTCTGTTCCAGTGTCGTGCTCCGGCCGTCTCTTCTCCTTCTTTTGGTTGCACTCTTCACTCTGGATATTTCATCACTGTCTTTTTGCCGCCGACGGTGGAGAAGACAGATGGCTGCTGGTCTCCTCAACTGCCCTTTAAAATCCAGAGCGTTGCATTTTTGAAACGGGTGCAGTTTCTGAAGGCCTTTACGCAGCAGTTTCAACACAAAGAGGGCGAATCCTCTCGTCCAACACACGAACGAAAACCACTAATATGGACCAGTAAAACGTTCAACGTGAGAAAGAAAAACGGTCAAGTCAGAGCGAAGCAACAGCCGAATCCAGCAGTTCATATGAAAAACAGAAACAAACACAAAACCAATTGACATTACGTCAACAGTCGAATCCAGCAGTTCATATGAAAAACAAAACACAAAACCAATTGACATTACGTCAATCTTTAAACACAATATTTCGTCTGGACCCAGACTTTTTTCAGTTTGACAGTTGTGCCATTGGTCAGGGATTTAAAAAATCCTGCTCTGTTTAGTTTCTGTAATAAAACGTATTCTACATCTTAAACCCACTAATAAGAACAAACGCGGTCAAATTCAACTTTTATTCACCTTAGGCTGGAGAAAACTTCCTTCAACAGACGTGACTAGGAATGCCAGGAATATATGAATGACTTTTAACTGTTCCGATTGTTTTGTTTTTTGTTTGTTTGTGTGAAGCGACAGATCAGACAAAGCCATGATGCTGTAGTTTGTAATTCCTGTCCTTAATCAAGTTTGGGTTTTTTTATGTGTGATTTATCTGACATCCAATCATTTTACAGCAGTTTGGTTGCCTGTTTGCTAAATGTGTGAACTAAATGATGGAGGCAAACAAACAAACAAAACAAGAAAAAATCTGTGAATTTTGTACAAACCTATAGGAACAAAGTGTTTTTTCTACTAAGCCTGTTATCTATGTTTCTTTGGAGGAGCGGGCGGGGGGGACAGGGGGGAGTGAAGGGAAAGCAAGGAATGACATGTCAAGGGACGGCGGGAGACAGGGTGAGATTTTGCTGTAAACGGTCGGGGACTGTGCAATGATGACTTGTAATTAGCAGAGAATTAAGACGACGGCGGTGGAACGATGTCTCCTGTGACAAATGAAATAAAGTGTTATATTTGCATGATTTCCTGTATTTTCGTCAAGCAGATATTTATGATCGTGTATACTGAGTGTATGTACGTAAGCAGCTGTTTAATGATGACAATGAAAAACAAAACTGTCTTTATCCTTTGTGCATATAAATATACAGTTTTCATAGCATTTTTATGACTAACTTAACTGTTGTTGGATGTCTCTTGTTGCGCACACTCATGCCTTTGTTCTCCACCAATTTAATCAATCAATTTAATCAATTTAATTAAAACAAACAAACTGGAATTCCCCCAAAATCAATGCAAACGTCTTTTAAAGACGGTCTACAGCACCGTGATTCCTCTAAATTTAGTCCACGTTTTTCTGTCCCTTACATTTCTAAAAACGTACACATAAAATAAAATATTTAAAAACTCAATTACACACTTACTATTGTGTATTACCTCACTTCAGTGACTACTGCATTTATATTTAAGTCAGATTGAAGACATACTTTTCTATAGCACAAGCTACAGCTGTGAAACTCTCCCTTTTCAGATTCAGCACCATGGTCAGCTCCCACAGCAGGCCAAGTGCCTCTGTTTTCCGAGCAGCAAAACTGAAAACAATATTTATTTAAAGGTTTGGGAATACAATGATAATGGGCAGAAGAAGAAGAAGTACCTGTGGAAATTTATTTCTGGTCCGTCTGAGCCTGAGATTCTGAGCGTCGGTAATTTCTATTTGAACGGCCAAGAGGCACGGAGAGTTTTGTTTTGTTCCTGTGAAGCGCTCCCAGATGGAAACAACACCAGTGGCATTAAACAGAGATGAGCCGATAGATACCAGCACTTGACTCTTCTTGATGGGAACCCATTGTGTCCTGACCTATAGGTTTCTCGGACATCTCCTTTAAAGGCTGCCATTGTTTTCTCCTCCCTGCTATCATGCTGTGATAGCTTTAGACTTGAAACACTGCGGCGGCCGTCAGGGTTTCATCTATTGATCGTCCCACCTGCCTTTCTTCGTTACTTCTCACCTAATATGGTCACTCTTTCATCTCCTTTCTTTTGATGTCTCTTTGTTTTTCTACCATTTTTGGCAGTAATAGGAATTCAGGAGACGATACGATTCACAAAGACCTTGGAGTCGTCATTCAGTTCTGCTCTGCGTTAGCACGGTTATCGGCCTATAAACAATAGAATTTTAAACTTTCACGTCATGTGTTGACCAAACATCCTGTACTGTACAGCTGTGGTTCAAATACATGTCGCTCACTTCAAGGGCAGTCGGGTTTAGAACCAGCACATCATGAGTACACACGGCCGTTCCACATTAAAATAAAAAGGCAGCAGAGAAAATAAAAAACTAATGATTTGAAGGACTTTGAAGGATCAGTGTGCGAGGTTTTCAACAGCACATTTTATTTACCAGTACTTCAGTTGAGCCTCTGTTTGGAAACGAACAGAATGTGAGAACGTCTCCTCATCAAGTGCCACTTCAGATTTTACGACATCCTTAGGGGACCGTAGTAGATAATTGAATACATATATCACAACAATGTCTCTTATGTGATGGCTGGAATGGCCTCTCAGAGGAGAGTGATGTAACGTCAGACAGCAGCGATGATGACGATGATCCTGAAAACATCAATAACTCATCCGCCTCACAAACAAAACACGAAGGAAACTTAAAAATATATTTTGTAAATCAAAAATCTCAAGGTCAACAAGTTCCATCACACCTGCTCCAGACTTTTGGTGCAACATGATCCTGATTTGCGTTTTTAAAAACAGTAAACGACGCGCAACTAAGCGTTAATATTGATTAAAAAAAAATTTATTGGCCATCGGGTTATTTTTACAACATTTATTGTGGAACCAAAAAGTGGGACGCCTGAATGTGGCCCGTGTTGCTCGTTGCTTCCTGAGCTCAGGTCTCATTTGGGAATAAAGTTTTTTTTGTCCATCTGTTCCTTAACTGCCCCATGTGAGTCCATGTCCTTTCTGCCTATGGTGGCAGAAAAGTAATCGTGGTGAAGCTGTGCAGACGCTCTCTGGGATTTGGTTCTGGCAGCTGAACTGGAAGTCACTTTGACCTCGGAGCTCACTAACTGAGCAGTGACGTCGATGGATCGACATAAAAACAACGTTGTTCAGTCCAAACATTGGCTCAAACGTCTAATATAGTTTGTCAGACCAAGACAAACTGTTCAATAAAGCAGCGGTCCTCAACCGGTAACACCACGCCATCATTGAAGGATCATTTAACTGTCAAAATAAAACATCTTTTAGACTTTCTTCTGTTAGTATCAAATTATCTTTGAATGAAAAAAGTAAAGTAAAACTGAAGTACATTGTTTCCACTACGACTCAGTACCAAATGACCTACAGACCAGCACCGGTCCTCGAACCGCAGGTTGGGGACCCCTGCAACAAAGTACTCAGTCAATTCTGAAAGCATTCACACAGAGATCAAGCAGCTACTCATATACTACAACCATACTAATGGGACTTAGACACCTCCCCCCCCGCCCCCCCTGTACCAGTATGGCGATTCCAAGCACCTCAAGTGGTACACGTACCATACTTTGAGAATCAACCAGGGATAATGCATTGTGAACACCATTAGCTGAAGTGTTGGGCAGGAGGCCATTCATGGAACTGCAGCCTCCAGCAGTTCAAGGCTGACATTAAAACCCAGTTTGGAAAAGCAATAAACCCTAAGCTCTTAAAGGGCCGGCGTTCTTTTACCTTTAAAGATCTACAGCCGCTCTGGCTCCAAATCAGCTGTTCTCCATCACCACACTTTACCCTGTGTAACGATCTTTTCAAAATCACCTCCAGTAACGTTAGGTAACAGGAAGAACCAATCGAAGGTCTGCACCTGGTCATGATTATCTCACCGGGGAACAATACGGACCGCCGTAAAAAGAATCCTCTGCACAGAAGGCGACTGGATAGACCACGGCTCACGTTATTGAAAGTCTCGTGTTTTGTCGGTCACTTGGGGGCTATTTTTTTCCACCGCAAACTAATAAAATATCGTTTTCAATCTGTGCTCCCTCCTCTCACCCAGGAAAACCACTCAACAAATCAGATGTGTCAAGTGATTGCAGAGCAGACCCAGAGTTTTTTTCACAATTACAGGTTGGCCTGCGATTGTTGCACGGCCATGATTGAAGACAGAAACACGGAGGTCCGGAAAACACACCTGGAATACTGAAGAATTCTGTCCATGTGATGAGATGGAAAAGTCACACGTGGCAGCTTCATAAGAAGATGATTCTTCCTGATGCAGGCAGCTTCATAAGAAGATGATTCTTCCACTGCTGGCTAAGCAACACTTTACTGAATAACACCCTGTCCTGCCCCGTCAGGGGGCTTCTACTGAAGGGAAGTGCCCGCTTTCATTTTTTTGCTCCATGAATGCAGACCAGAATATAAGAATGCTGTGTCAGCAGATGTAAAGTCACACAGAGCTACACACTCCACAAGTCCACACCTCTGTAGATCAAGGTACATATATTAATAAATATATATACACATTTATATATCTATGTACTTGTACTTAATTTGACGTTTGGTTCAGTGTTTTTTAAATTGTTTTCGCCTCATGTTCCAGTCGGGGCTCTGTGTTTATCTTTTCACTGCCTATTGCCTCATGTTCCAGTCGGGACTCTGTGTTTATCTTTTCACTGCCTATTGTTTTGTTTTTTCCCCCGTTGCCTGAGGCCTAAATCAAATGTTTTCTGTAATGTTATCTTGGAGTTTCAGTCCAGTGGTGGAGCTGAGGTTGATGACTGCAGAGGCACTGACTTCTCCTTCAGAGTCAGATTCACAAACATACGAACCAAAAACAAAAATATAAACAAACACTTGAATATACTGTAACTGGTAAAATAAAAAAGTAGCATTTGGAGTTTAGAAAAACACATTTTCTCTCCACATCCATGTTTTCTGAAGTTCAAACTACAATTGTACAACTCCTATTCAATAGAAATACAAACACAGTGACGCAGGAAACAAAACCATTACAGCCGTTAAACCGTTTTTCTTACAAATCTTCACTTTGTTTTCTCATTATCTTTTCTTTCTTTTTTTAAATTGTGTCTAATGTCTAATGTGTCTGTCTCTACTTTACGCATTGTGTTTGTTTTCTTGTTTGTTTTTGTTTGTTTTTTAATAAATAAAGTTGAGTAACAAAACCACGCAGTCTTACCTTTGTTTGTCACCTTGTTTGCTCGGCCTTCCCAACGAAAACACCCGTCACTTCAGCGGCTCCGGTATTCCTTCGGTATTCCATTATTTTTCCACTTCCTGTTTTGTATAAAAAGTCCAGTTTTGATATTAGGCAAAACTTCGTTCACTTTGGCAGTTTTTGTCGGTTGAAAAACAATAAAAAAAAGTAAAACAAACAAACAAACGAAACACTGCCGTGACTGCAGTGACACCTGTTCCCTTTCATTTGGATCCGGGTTGCCAGATCTCGCGAGAGGAAAAGTAACCAGGTCCGCAAAAAGAGAAGCCACCGTGATTTCACTAATACACGGTACAATACACGGTACAATACACGGTACATATATATATAAATATATATATATGGAAAATTTAAAATAAATTTGCATTTTAAAAATTATTAAAATAAGGCATAAACTTGCACCTTTTTGTCTTTATGTGCAGCCTCTGTAATATAAAGAAATATAAAGATGCAAACCCTAATTATTTTTGGGGTGTATTATGCATAAAAGTACCCAGTATGTACTCTTATTATCTGCATAGATAAGAAGGCAGACAACCTCAGGGAAGAAACGACTTTATTGTCCTCACTGTGGCTGTGTTCAAGCCGTGGTAGCAACAGTGTGCGGTCAGCGGGGACAGGAGAAGAGGTCCAGGACGACTGGAACTGTTTATGACCGATGGTGGAGTCTAACTCCTGATGACAGCTTCCCCCCCCCCCCCCCCCCCCCCCCCCCCCCCCCCCCCCCCCCCCCCCCCCCCCCCACCCCTACACTCATAGAAATCCATTGCTGATTAGTGCTGCCATTGACCTTAGGGTGCAATCAATTGTATTCTGCACACATATGCACTGTATACACACACACACACACACACACACGTATATTTATCAGATTAAAGTTTTATCAGAGAACAACTCTGTCAACCCTCACACCTGTAATTCTGAGTTGAAAGATGTTCAATTTCACAGTGTTAGCGTGTGTTTGTATCTCGGTGCATTGTGTGGTTACAGTCGAGTGCACACACCGGTGTCCCTGACCTGGGACGAGTGTATTATAGAGTTATGGACGTTCCACTCCAGCACACACACTCCCGGGCTCACAGTAAGAAGACCGACTGTGTGTCAGCGGTGACACTCATCCCGACTCCACTTCGCCGGCAATTTCCTCCTTTATTCTCCTCCACTCTGCTCTCCTCCTTCTGAAGAGCAAGAGGTGCTGAAACTGTCAAGTGTCTTCATGGAGCCTCTCGTACGGTTGGCTGAGTGGGTCGGAGTCCAGTGAGTCTCTGTGTGGTGATTCAAATATCTGAGATCTCAGATCTGAGGCTGCTGCTGCTGCTGCTGCTGTCGCTGCTGCTGCTGCGTCTGCTGCTGCTGTTACTGCTGCTGTTACTGTTACTGTTACTGCTGCTGTTACTGCTGCTGCTGTTACTGCTGCTGCTGTTACTGCTGCTGTTGCTGCTGCTGGTGATGATGATGATGATGATGATGATGATGATATCTACTTGAGTTCTGTGTCAACTGGAACGTCAACTGGAACTGATAGATAGATGGATGGATAATAGATGGATGGTGGATGATGGATGATGGATGATGGATGGATGGATGATGGATGATGGATGATGGATGATAGATGATGGATGATGGATGATGGATGGATGGGTGGATGGATGATGGATGGATGGATGGATGATGGATGGATGATGGATGATGGATGATGGATGGATGAATGATGGATGGATGGATGACTGTGCCGTTAGCTTCTTGCTAATAACATCCCCAAATCTACTGTGTGATTTTAACCCATTTTTCCACCTTACTTTTTTAACCAGTTGAATGAAATTTGATTTTTGTTGTACGACCATAACTGTGTAGACCTGAATAGCTACTGTAGCTACATATCTATTCATCATTCTGTTCTACAATCCTCACACGTTCAACAAACAACAAACAACCAAGAAACTTGAAAAACCATCTCTTCGCAATGTAACCAACTGTTTCCAGCAGAATATCGTTGGCGCCCACAGAGGCAGCGGTCTGATTTAACCTGACTCTGTGCATTTGTGAACACTGTCAGGCATAATAATAAAACACAACACACTGTGTAGCTTTAGGAGCTCATTATTCTGCCTGTCTGTTTGGAACGCTGTCGACTGCCTCACTTCCAGTGTCTGTCCGTTGGCGTTGACCTTGGTGGTAATAGGAGCGGTAAATGAAAAACAAAAACTTTTTAGGAGTTTTGAAGTCCTGTTTATTATATCAACTGAGATACGGAG
>NC_024315.1:3831821-3855259 GCF_000523025.1 Cynoglossus semilaevis | reverse complement strand
CAGTGGGGGTGAGAGCAGTGCAGTCGATGCTAAAAACTAGTTCATTTGGTGCAATTTATTTTTTTGGACTTCGTTTTAGCGTGGGTCCAGTGTGAGGTGTGTGTGTGTGTGTGTGTGAGAGCGCAGCACCAAACCAGACCAGGAGGTGGAGGCGACACGTAGTTTATATCAGAGGTTTCTGTCCTTTAGATGCGACCTGTTATCAGTGGGTTAAGGAGATCATCCTGAGGGCAGGTCAAAAGGTTCAAAGACATATTCCATCCATCCATTTTCATCCACTTATCCGTTACCGGGTCACGGGGGCGGCAGTCTCCACGACCGCCATCCAACACACTGCCAACCCCCCCCGAAGGTACCAACCGCCCTAACTGGGCTTCGATCTTGCCCAGGAGGCGACCTAACCCTGGGGTTCCACACCAGTGACAGAGACACTGCCTCTGGGCCAAAGCACCACATCAAAGACATATTCAAATATATATTTTTGAAGAAGATATTTTGGTGCCAAAAAATGCACAGAATTGACAGAGAATGTAACCAATAGGACTCCAACGAAGGTTTTTATTTCAATCATACTTTATTCCCTCCTCACCTGTTCAAGAAAATCCAATTAGGAACAGCTACAGGAAGAGGCTGTTTCTCCCCGCCCCTCACTCTCCCCCCTCACCCCCCCAACCCCCCCATCCTCTGTTTGTTTCAGTGACTATAGATCACAGGAGAAGAAATTGAGCCAAAAGCAATTACCGTTCCTGTCTGAGGTTCACGCTCTGTCACGTGTGTTCTGATCCATATAAATATTTGTGTTGTCGTGGAGGAGATCAAACTCGTCTGTGTCCGGTGCAGAGCCTGGAGAGAAAAAAAAAACAACTTTGGATTTAACCTCAAATGTGTGCAATTACGAGCAACACGAGCCACCGAAGTTTGGCCATAACTTAGAGTGACCATTACCACAGAATGGAACACGCCGGAAAATCCATACTCTCCATCTCACCTCCTCTTTTTTTTTTTTTTTCCATTATAGATTATCCTCCGGCTACTGCAGCAGCAGGGAGCCCCCGGTTTAGATACACTCACCTAGCCTCACACACACACACACACACACATTATCACACACTGCTGGTCCATCTCCTATTTGTACTCTGATTAGTTTCCATGAAATGTTTGCCTCCGCCTCCTCTTTGCTGCGTGTCTCATTGATTTGAACGGCGAATTGAGAGACACTTTAATGGTCTCCTACCGCACGATTCGCTTTCACTGCGGAGAGAGATCGATGCACTCTTCATACACAGACAGATCTCAGAAGCAGACGTGGAAAGATGACGCTGGACGACTCATTAGAGCTGGGATGATGTGGAGACGGAGTCAGGAGTTGGTACTTTTACAAACTGGTGAAGGTACACGAGATACTACCTGATTAGATGTGAAGTGGGCCGGACCAGTACAATCATAACATAATTACTTATAAATAACAATAAGTCTGTGCTTTTTCCCCTTTAGTATCCATAAGAAAATATTCATATTAAATGAAATATAATTTTACCAAACATCATGAACACGGAGTGGTTGTGCACTCCACAAAGTGGGCCGGGTGGAAACCCCTAGCCCGCAGGCCTTATGTTTGAAACCCCTGCAACAGCCCCCTAACGGGCCGGATTTGGCCCACTGGCCTTATGTTTGAAACCCCTGCAACAGAAGTCATTAAAAGATTAGTAAAAAATTACTCCATTTTAGATACTAACATTTAGATTACTCACTTATTTATTTATTTTTTTATTAATTTTTGATTTTCATGTTACCTCTTGTTCATGTTGCCACGTCTGTCATCTCCGTCCACACCAAATGACTCCGGGGATTGGTCCCCCACTTGTCCCAGGAGGGTGCGATGAGTGAAGGTTTAAAGCCAATCTGTTTGATTACAACTACAACTGTCTCCACTCCCACAAAGTGTTCCATGACTGTTTGGCAAAAGAAAAAACAAAGAAACAGACAAAAAAAAAAAAAAAAACAACAGTCATTAACTCTTGGAGCTGCTGACTTCAAAAACATGGGGCCCCTGAGGGAACAAGTATAAAATGTAAACTAAGCCTTCTGTAACATATGCTGAAACACATTAATAAAGGAGCGTGCTGTTTAATATTCCCCTCCGCTGCTGCTGCTGCTGCTGCTGCTGCTGCTGCTTCATCATTTCCATATTATTACTGTGCTCTGTAAAGGCGAGTCATCCACGAACTCCAACTCAATCTATCCCAATTAAAGCTGCCATGTGATCCTGTGAAGTGTCTCTTTATTGCCACTTTCAGCGTGGGGTTAACGGCTAATGTTCTGGATGATGGTTGGATACAGGGACGGTCATGGTATGTTAGCTTTCTCCACCGCGAAAAAGTCCACGAAAGAGAAACAAAAAAACATCACATGTGGGTCAGCTATGAGCTTCCACAGCTGCTCAATTAGTCTTATTAATTAGAGGGATGTTTACATCAGAAACAGGAAGGAAATTACTGGAAAAATAAGTTTCAGCAGCTAACAGTAAAATGACAGTAACCTTAATATATACATATATAATATATAAGTTATTATGGAATCAAAATCACAAACAAATAAAAATAAACAAAAAAATATTAAAAATTTAAAAAAACAAACTGTGCAGCTCGTTTTAAGGCAAAACCATCGATTTTAAATCACATCCTACCACCAAGTATTCAGCTGTTAAAGTACAACATCATTGTACTTACAGTAGGTTCCGCAAAGGTATTAAAAACCTGAGGATTTACTGTAGTAACTAAAGAGAACTATAGACAGAAAACAGGAAGGAGGACGTGTCTGTGAGCCGAGGTGCAGTAAAGCAGACGTTGTCTTGGAAGTAAATGATATAATGGCTGTGTTTTTGCATCTGTTGGCAGCGTCTGATTCCATAATGGGCTCCTGGCGTGGCACACAGTGGTGTACTTTCCTCTTCAGAGGCAGCAGCAATGAGAGGAAATGAAGAGATGATGTGTCGTCTTTTAGGAATCCATCATTCTGACACCAAAACAAACACAATCATAAAAGCGCCATGTCGGTAACTGCTCGTCCTCTTCCCCGCCGTTTGAATAATGCACCGCAGCGGAGTGACACACACTTACTGTAGACGCTGGTGCAAATGCTGCTCAAACAACAACAACAGCAACAACAACGTGACTGAATGATATCCACCGTCCTCTCCTCTGCGGTGGTCACATGAATATCGGCTCACACTCAGCATCAATCTGGATCACTCTCACCTCTCTTCTGTGGAGACCTGTCGCTGCGAGCTTTGAAATCATCAGCTCATTATTCAACACGAGGCGACGGTTGAACCGTGAAGGGCCACACAAACAAACACTCCACATCTGTGAACAGAATTCAGAAAGGATGAGACATTTTATGGCCTAATCATGGGTCACTTTTTATTGTGGAGGTTAACTCTGGTTGCCACGTCCATTTTCAACTTACAAACACAAGGGGGAAAAAAAAGATCAGCATCAAGCTGCTGGTACGAAGCTGAAGAAGAAAACCAGAAGAAGACCAGAAGAAGACCAGAAGAAGACCAGAAGAAGAACAGAGGTCCTCAGCTGGTTTCAGAAGTTACTATGAAGGCAGGTCAAGCCTAGACCTAAAGAAAATTTGGGCTGGTTAATATATATATATATATATACTACTGTAAAGAAAGTAAAAAAAAAAAAGAATGAACCTTGAACAAAGTTGTAAGTATTAAGTGTGGAAATATTTTGTGCAGAACTGTGGGTCAGTGCAGGTCAGGTTGTTGTGAATCAGTCGAACTGTGTTATTTTCAGAAACTAATAAATAACCTCCACTTCTTTGTTTCATCTATGTTCCTCTTTAATCTGTGTTTTTGTGTTACGCCCCCTGAGGGTGCCAGGAGAAAAAAAAAAAAAAAAAAGAATGAAAAGAGAAAAATCAATAAATTCATTTTTTTTTCTGTTGTTGTTGTTTAGTGTCTCTGCACTAAAATATAAAACGCCATCTGTTTCTGACAGAAGCAGCACAACTGGTTCAACTGACATTTGGTCCAAACAGCTGTTACAGATTTCATTGGTTCAATTATCAGGGGTGGACGGCGCCACAGAAACAGGGGCGTGCACCAGCACCACTACAGACGCTGCCTGTTTACCCATTAAAACCCTTTATTATTCATTAGAGGCTCAGAGCCACAGAAGACTGTGAAAGATGAATCAGACCCAACATTTGTTTTATTGATTTGAGGAATAAAAATATTCCCAGGTTTCCTAATTATCTCAGTTTTCTTGGACACTGACCTTTGACCCGTATCTGCTCTGTCATCCTAGAATGTTTTTATGCAAATTCACAAACTAAGATGAATTGTTTTGTATTGGACCTGATGAAAAATATGAAGACGATCAGGAGGATGGTTTTATTTATTTGGCATTTTTCCACACACTTGTTCTACTTCCTGTCCGTGTCTGAGTATTAATTTGTGTAACCAGAAAAACTACATCCAATAATTACAGACAGTACGATGTAAAAAAAACAAACGAACTTTAAGGTACTTTTTTTCAGACAGCTGCTAAATATCAGTTCAGTGTTTATGTTAACAAATGTTCTAACATATATTGGGCACCGGAACTCCATCATTCTTTAATTTCCCGGGAAGGGATTCATAAAATCTATCAATCAATCAATCATCCATTCATCCATCCATCAACCATCCATCCATCTATCATTCATCCATCTGTCATCCATCTATCATATCTTTCATTCATCCATCCATCAACCATCCATCCATCAATCATTCTTCCATTCTTCCAGTCATCCATTCATCCATTCATCCATTCATCCATTCATCCATCCATCCATTCATCCATCCATCTATCATCCATTCATCCATCCATTCATCCATCCATCCATTCATCCATCCATCCATTCATCCATCCATCCATTCATCCATCCATCTATCATCCATTCATCCATCCATTCATCCATTCATCCATTCTTCCATTCATCCATTCATCCATTCATCCATCCATTCATCCATTCATCCATTCTTCCATTCATCCATTCATCCATTCATCAATCCATTCATCCATCAGGTTTCCATACCATAATGTGAAGAGTTCTTGTAGGATCATGGTGTGTAATGTTGTTATTATATGGTATAAATTCAAACTAAATTTTCTTCATAATAACAGACTGGCTGTGAATGAATTGTCCCTGTATATTAGTGGAACAGAATGACAATAAACAGCAGGTTAATACTGAGAAGTGTAATGTTGTTATTATATGGCTGTGAATGAATTGTCGGTGTATGTTAGTGGAACAGAACGACAATAAACAGCAGGTTAATACTGAGATGATGAGTCTCAGCAGACAGACGTCTCTGTCACATGAACATGTGGACTGACTGTGGATTAGAGCAGTGAGACGAAGGACGGACGGTGAAAATCATGGGATTTCCGCTGTGGTGACGTTTCATCGAATGCACTCCGACATCTGGCCACCTTTCTGTTGGACTGTTGGACAGATGAGGACAGAGAGCGAGTCCAAGATCAAACGCAGCATGTTTCCACTCAGCCATGTTAAACATGAAGAGAGGGGTCGAGGTTTTGAGGCGTTGTTGTCCTCGGTGTAAAGCATTAGCATACAGAGGCGGACAGTGTGCACGCCGTGGAAACCCTGCGGAGATGTGTGAGCTGTTCAAAGCTCCCACTCACTCTCAATCACAGTCAGGAATCAAAAGCCCCATCTCTGAAACTCTTGATTTATTTCACCGTCAGGTCTCATGTGGGCAGGAAGGTTCAAGGAAATGTGAAATGCAAATGAGATCATGGACCACAGGTCACATGCAGTTAGAAGGCTTTACAGAGGAGACGAGCGAGGGAGGCGTCTTTGGTGGGAATCTGCACAACGGCAAACTTTTACCAGTGACTTCTTGCCCTGTAGTAAACATACTTTAAAAATGTTGTTGTTGTTTTGTTTTTTTTATATAAAGTCGTTGATTTTTTTCTATTTTCCACTTCTGTGTTTTGCATCATTTTTGTATTTTATTTGTTTCTTTTTTTGGCATAACGTCTGCATCTTCTTAAGTTCATTCTTTAAAGTTGCTTTAATATATATTTAAACTTTTAAATAAAAAAATAAATGTGAATACATTGATACATCGTGGTACAGTATTTCACAGTATATCTCAATATAACGTGACATTAATCCTGTATCGTGATACGTATCGTTTTGCCAGATTCTTGCCAATACACAAACATGTAAATGTGCTGGGATGGAAATATAGAAAATAAATGAATAAAACCAAGAAACAAACACATGAAAGTGAACTAGAAATTTGCAGACATGCAGTACAACTCGTGTACTTTCTTCAAACAATCTCAATGACATTTACAGACAGAGCCCCCTAGAGTCTCCCATGCCGTGAGGAAACCTCAACACTTCCGCGAAAAAACCGTGCTGGAATGATGGAGTTCCCAAAATATCCATAACTAATATGTTTGGAAATCAATGTTTTACGACAGAGACAAGAATTACATATGTATTCATTTGGACCCCTAGGGATTATTTAAGGTACTGCAAAGGGGGCATTTTTTTTATATTTATGTATTTTATTTCCAACTAGCCAAGTGATGAACTTCCTGTTTGCCTACGACAGCTTTACAGAGCAAACAAGCGCAGGAATACAACCCACACCTCTCTGTGAACGCTGGGACTCATTTACCTTCACTGCCTTCAGCACCGGACAGCGACAGGAAGGCGCTACATGGGCGTGGCTAACCTCCTGCAGTGATTTCAGTGCAGGAAGATGTCGTCCTCTGGGCTTTACTACGGCCCGACATGCTGTGAAACACGAACATCACATTACTGTGGGCGGTGTCTCGCCGTAAGTCCTCGTCCCAGGAGTTAGAAAACAGAGAGAAGACGCCGGATAGAAACGAGAGCCACCACTGTGTCTCTCCACAATGTCACTCCTCTCTGTGTGTGTCACCGTGTGAATGGATGTGTTTCCCGTGGGCGTGTGTTTTCTTTTACGACTCAGGAATACTGGGAATAAGTTCTGTCAGCTGAGCCTGAGGGAGGAAGGCAGTGGTTTGGAGGAGAGGAACCGATTGTGAGGCATTGAACGGTGACACGAGAGAGCTGGTTTTGTTCTTATGTGTAGCCTGTTCTCAGCAAAACCGACACGATGAGCGTCGACGGCGGGAGAGGGGGTGTTTACGTCTGCATGAGGAAGGGTTTTTATTGTCGTAAGGGCCGTTATTTCACTGTTATTTTGGTTTGGTGAAGACAATTTTTTGCAAATTTTTTACAAGCGGCTATTTGATGCGTCATTACACACTCTCTGTGGAAACACTGAGAAAACATCATCTCAGAAACTGTCCCCCTAATACAGTTTCTAAAAAAAAAAAAAAAAGACCATCGCAGTGGTTCCCAAAATGAGGCACGGGGCCTTAGGGTGTACGCAGCAAGACAAACTAATTGCAGTTAAAACATTTTTATTAAAACAATGGAATTGATTA
Source organism: Cynoglossus semilaevis (assembly GCF_000523025.1). NCBI lineage: Eukaryota > Metazoa > Chordata > Actinopteri > Pleuronectiformes > Cynoglossidae > Cynoglossus > Cynoglossus semilaevis. Next base: position 3,847,745 of record NC_024315.1, on the reverse strand, counting down.
CAGTAAGGCGCGGCTCGACCCGATACTAAGGTCTGGTATTGGTCCGATATCGGTAAAAATTTCAGGATCGAACATAGAAAAAAAAATTATAGCCTGTCCGATCAGGCTCAACTTAACTTTGTGCGACATATCGTAAACAGTCACACAACTGCGACAGACTGTTGAGGGAGTAAAGAAGGTACAGTATATAAGAAGGTACTGGGACTTCAAGTTGCAGACATGAAAATGTGACATCGAGACATCTCTAATGTAGTGTATACACCATACACCAGCCTAGAGAGTCTTCATACTGTGAGTTTATACAGGGTTGGAGACGAAGGTGCCGTTACTCTGCTCTGTTTTATAACAAGAACAAAATACGTTCTCCACAGAAACGTTCCAAAACTTTTAGTTAAAAAGTATGTGGACAGTTTAAAGGCAGGAAGTCGAATGTGTAGAATGACTTTTTATGAACGTTTGAGTGAAGGCAAGACGCGGAAGAACTCCACCACGTTACACCGCCTTGGAGTAATTCCAATTATCTATTCTAGGACACTGACAACTCACCAGTTAGCTTCAGGGCTGAAATCAAAGACAATGCAGACAGGAACGAGAGAGAGAGAGAGAGAGAGAGAGACAGAGAGAAAGAACCAGGACAAAAAGGCGCCGCATTATCTCACCATGAAAACAATGCGTTAGTTGAACGTTAATTAACCTGCTACAAAAAAAAAGGCAGCACATAGGGGTTCTACGCTCTGAAAGGAAGGATGAAAGACGAGGAAAGTATTCAGAACATGGAGGGAAATGACTCAGAGCGTTTACAACAAATGTACGACGGCGAGGAAGAAGCGGCGGGAAGAGGGAGGCTTAAGGATTAACTTATTATTCCAGCATGTTTGTCACAGCGTAAGCCTCTTAGGGGGACCTTTCCACACTAAGAAGCGGTGAGAATGTCAATTTAGGCACTTTCTCTGCTAATTATGCCCTATCTCTGGGGTAATACTTATTTTCTTGCTGATGGACGGGGAAAAAGATTTAAAAAAAAAAAAAAAAAGGAAATGCACCGAGGCCAACGGAGACAATAGACCGTGTAATTAGTTGACAGAGCTCAGACATTTCCTTCATATGGTCAGATAAAAAACACGCCACAGTCTTCTTTATATTCTTCATCTTTTTATATCAAGTCAAATCAGTTTCATCTTCTTCAACAGAGCGATTCAACTTTTCTTTCTTCTTCTTATGATTGGTAAAATGGAATTTAAGGAGAACTTCACGCAGATCTTTTCTTGTAAATCACTTGGAAATTTCAGTAGAATAAAACCAGACATTAGTTCACGTGAAGTGTAGTCCTGACTGGTCGGCCTGCAGTGCAGATCTGCATATATATACACAAAGAAAGACATATACATGTCTGATATATATATATATGTGCCTGGAGAAAGTACATAAATATAAAAAATGTCAAAATTTCCCCTCTGTAGTACCTCAAATAATCCCCTAGGGGTCCAAATCAATACACACATAATTAACTTTTTTTTTTTAATTTTCCTTTCTTTCCAGTTCTTTCCTCTACAGCCATGTGTGAAAACCCATTAGTTCCACTCACTGTTGTCTGTGATCGTGTTCTCACGGTGATCCACAGCTGGTGATTTTATCACATCGCACCAAAATTAAGGACCATTGTTGCTGCTGCTGCTGCTGCTGCTGCTGCTGCTGCTGCTGCGGCTACGACTCCACAGATGAAAATATTCCTCCTGAAGTCACAGGAGTTGGTGAAGAGGGTGAGGAGGGTGAGGGTGAGGAGGGGGGGGGGACGTGACACTGTATAAAAATTTCATTGTGTTTATAATTTACATTTTTCACACATCTTTTGCTCCTCGCTCTCTTATCACTGCCTTTACTATTAGCGGCTGTTGCATTATTCACTGTCAGTGGTGGCAGTTTTCCCACCGCTGTGTTCTGCCGCAGTCGCTTCTCTTTGCAATTTCGAAAGACAAAAAAAAAAAAAAATTCGTGAGGGACAACAGGTTTTGGTCATTCCATGGTGAAGGGATTGAATATGTATTCGTGAGGGACAACAGGTTTTGGTCCTTCCATGGTGAAGGGATTGAATATGTATTTTTTTTTATATAATAAATGATAAGAGCCCTGATCCCTGATGAATGAGGACCTGAGGACGTGCTCATGTATATTTAAAGGAAAGAAAAACCTGCCTCTGTCAGAAACGGTCATATTTCATCCGTGGTTTTCTTGGGTCAGTAAAAATTTAACTCCAACTGTTCTCCTCCGTGTGTTGTCTTTTTTTAATTTGTTTTTGTTGTTTTTTTTTGCCCCTGAACTGCTCTTATTTTTCTCCATTATATTTGGAAAACCTCAGGCACTTCTTTGTTCATTAATATTCATGTTTTTTCAACAACATGGAAATAAACTTGACCTCTCGTCATTGAAGTAGAAAACCATCAGAATTAGTCAGTTAATTCAACAGTCACCTGCTCCTCTGATGAGATTTAAGGTTAAAAGTTGAAAAAAAAAAGAGTGACGTCTGCATGGAGCTGGATGATAAACAGGACGCCTTTTTACTGCCTGTTAGCATCACTTTTTAGAGTTATGTAAATCAAGTTTGCAGAGAAAGAATTGAAACTATTATTTGTTTTTATGCTTGTTTGACAACATTTAAAGTCGTTTTTTTAACAGTAATGAACGCCTCCAGCAGTGATTCCCAGAGAGAATGTGTAAATTCCGTACTGAGAGACCAACGCTGCCTGAGCTCATATTATTCATCATCCTGCTGTAAGGCAGGAGCACTAACCACCCTGCCACCGTGTGGCTCCAGGCCTTTTTATTCATTTACTGAATAAAAAGAACCGTTGTTTTAAGGGGTTAGCTCCACAGCTGCAGAGACAAAGGAATTAGTTTATATAAAAATATATAAACTAATTCCTATATATATATATATGTGTGTGTGTGTCTATATATATATATATTTACAGTCAGCATCAGTAACTGTACATCTTGCTGTTCATAACGACAGATTTTCAAACATTTGACACATTTTATTTTCTTCTAATTCCTTTACAGCCTGTTTTTGAACTACAGTAAATCATAACGTAGGTCAATACTAGCTAAAAAACAAAAAATCTGTATCTCTCTGTGACCTTTGACCTGGAGAGCTGCTGGAGAGAAAAAAAAATGACAGCTCAGAATGAACAGTTTTACACAAATATGAATAAAATATTAGACTTAAAGACCTGATCTGTATGCAGTAGCGTAGGTTTAAAAAATAAATAAAAAAATCCTTCCATCGACCGTGTGTCATAGATTTACAGCTGGCACAGCAGTTTGACCGTGGCCATTAATAACCAGAATAACATGAGGTTGTGGGGAGGACAACATGGGGAACATGGCCTGAGGCTGGAGGAAGCTGAACGTGTGTGTGTGTGTGTGTGTGTGTCAGTCTGTAACTGAGGCTCTTTAACACACACATCTGCCCTCAGGACTAAAGGTTTCTGCACTTGATGTTGAAGTGACTGCGGTCGAAGCTACACAGTAGAGTCAGACACAGAAGTGAAGCTGTGGAGTCTGATGGTCGGTCCAGACCGCAGTGGTTGGGATGTCAGAAAAATAAAAAAAAAGGACAAAATGAAGGAACCGTGTGACGGGACGACAGATCTGATCCAAGTCTAATGATACGGAAGAATATCTGTTTAGATCAGGGCTGTCAGACATGATCACTCGAGGGGCCCAGATTTGAAACCCAGTCCAGGCTGTGGGTCAAACAGAAGGGAACAAAAAAAAACAAAAAAAGCTGATGTCACAGAACAGAACTCATCTGTGCTACAACACAACAACACGAGCGCCGCTAAGTCAACATTTTGTGGTGCAAATATATGCGCATGTATTGTGTATATGTAGACACAGACTCCAAGTCAGATCAGCGAGCGTTCTCGCAACTAAAATCAACCTTAATACGTAACAGTTTTCATGATATATCTTACTTTAAAAAATCAAAAACGAAAACAAAACACACCAAAGTGACACGGCTGTGGTTGCACAAGCTACCACTAGGGGGTTTGCAAGATTAAAAAACAAATGTGTTTGGAGTGTTTTTTTAAATGGGATTTTTCCATAAAATTAAAAAACAAATGTAATGGTGGTTTGCAGTATTTTTTTAAATGGGATTTTTCCACAAAATAATTAATAAATAAATAAATTTTTTTTTTTGTAATATCCAGCAGTAGATGCTGGATATTAAGCTCTCCTGGCGCCACCTAGTGCCCTGCTTGAAATCACTTTGTTAAAAAACAAAAGTGACAAACAACAATACACCGTGAGACCAAAGCCAATGTAAAATGTATAAAAAAAGTATGTAAATATATAATGTTTTGTCAGATCACTTGAGTGAAAATGTAAATGTCTCTTTGTTCACTCTTATCAAAACAAAGCCGTCGGCTGCATCGACCGTGGTTAGCTCACATTCTGCATACATTCAAATTGAAATTTCACCGTTGTCAATATTCATACGACTTTATCAGCCCCGTGATACGACTGTGATTGGATCTGAGATGAATAATGGAGTGCAATCCTCCTCCTCCTCCTCCTCCTCCTCCTCCTTTTTCATCTTAATCACTTCACTCTAACACTGTGATGTGGAAACGCTGCGGCAGGCAACGCAACGCAGAGAAGACGAATCCATTAATGTGTCCACACAGAAATGGACATCAGCATCTTTAAAGTATTTTAAAGAGACATTTTTGAGAGACTTTTTCAGGAAATTATTAATACAAGATTTTACTGCCTTTAAAAGTTGGCGTAACAAAAAAGTATATTTTTTCTGACTTTTAACCACAAAAATGGACAAAGCTAAGTATTTTAAGACAAATGAGTGCATTTTTAGATGAGGGGAATTTAGGGACCGTAAATGACCTGGTTGACCTTCAAACCAGGAATCTATCACTCGAACCATGAGGCTACAAAAAGTCTATGGGATGCAGAGTCTGTCAGGCCCCCACACACACACACACACACACACACAGACACACACACACACAGACACACCTTGCTGCTCATTTTTCCTGATGCCAAAACTTAATTGAAAGTTTGTTCACAATAAAAAAAAACCAAAAAAAAAAACCATAACTCATCCTGACAGTAACGTTGAGTCTGTTTCATGTCTTCGTTCTCAGCATTCACTCTTTGTTAATTGCTCGGTCCAAAGCTTCTCCCAAAGACGAGGAGCTGCAGGGACTCATTAAAGGAGTAAACAGCACAGGAGCAAATACAAAGAGCAGAGGGAGGAAAGAGGAGGAGGGGAGGGTGGGGGGGTGAGTGATGGTCACAACAAAGTCTGTTATTAGCTCTGCCAGTCATGGAAACAAGTCCAGGTCAGGTCCGGGTCTCAGACCTGGACTCACTGACGTCTGCTGAACTTTGGAAACAGAAAAGAAAAACGCCAACCCAACATAAAGAGTGAGGACTTTGACCACGGCCAGAGTGACACTTCTTCCTGTTGGTTTTCGACATCGTCCGCTCCTGGTGCTGAACTGAATGGCACATTACCGCACGCGCAGGAACATTTGCTCCAAGTGGGATGTTGGTGTGACTGTATGCAGCACAATCCAAAAGCAATCTCCCCGAAATGATCTCAGCCTCCATAGATAATCGAGGCCTGATTGCGAGCGATATTGCCTGCCACTTACCGACAGCGACACTAAAAAGACACAACCCACGGCACCAACAATTATCCCACCATGTATGTGAGCCGAGGAAACAGGTGGTTTATTGTTTAAGGAGAGAGAAAAAAAAAAAAAAAGCTCGGCTTCCCTAATCGCAGCCGCAGGAAGTGCGCTGCCAGGTGCAGGCCGCCATCTCCCATGATTCCTTGCTCTGGCTCTTGGGTGACTGTATATAAGAACAGTGTGTATTTCATTGATACAGATGGCGACGCAGCGGTGTATTTATCACAGCCCACCTTGTGCTAATCTAATATGAAGTGTGGCCTAAATGAATTGGTGATTTGGCCCACGTTGGCAGTGGGTCGGTGGGTTTGGGGTGAGAAGCTGTAGAAATGGTTTCTGATGACCTGGTCCAGCTGGAGGTGGAGAAGGCAGTGAATCTGGACTGTTTGAAGTATTTTTTTTTCTTTTTTTAAAGCTAGTACTAACTGGACCATTGGCCTCCAAGCATCTACTTTCATAGTGTGGTTCTCAAACGCCGGTTCTTGTAATCCTGGGGGTACTTACCGGTAACCCATTAGGTTTGCAACATTTAAAAAAAAATCTAAAAGTTGTTTAGTAGACTTGGTTTTGAGTGGTACATAATCCTGACCGCCACCAGGGGGCTTCAGTTTCATTACCTTATCCCCAAGTACTGAAATATATATGTATATTTTCTTATATAATATATTTTAACTGAAAAAAATAAAGAAAATTCTTCCAAAAATACATATTAACTGTCCACTTTCTGCTAATGACGGCAGCAGTTATGATAATGCTAACAATATGGGTAAGGGGGAAAAAAAGAGAAAATATCAGTGTTCAAATATTCTGTGTGACCTATGAACTCACTGAGTTGATGAATTATTAAGTCAGATTATTTATTTATTTTTGTTTTGAGGAGATTCCGTCACATTATACCAACCCTGATAAATGTTTCAACAACGTGACGTGAAGCAACTTTAATTCTGCTGCAGCATTTCATATTTTCATACGCATTCCATCGAGTCCTGCATTAAATATGTATATTAACCTTTAACCATTTTTTTTTTTTTTTTTACAAAAACCAAGAAGGTAAAGAAGAAGAACAGGAGTGAAACCTCCACGGCCGCTGCCTTTCACTGCATGAATGAAGCTTGTTTACATCCCTGCTCCTTCTTCCAGTTAATTACGTGGCAAAAGACCTTCATTACTCATCACGTGTTCAAGGATCAACCAAAATGAATCCATTATGGACCGGGTGACATTTCCAATTCTCACCGTGGCTCGGTGGCACGACAGCAGCTTTGTTGAACAATAACACAGATGTGATGAAATGTCAGATGTGGTGAAGTCAGAGCGCCGCACGGCTGGATGTTTGTGTTGGTGCCGAGGCGGGGGGGCGCGGCCCACTCATTTCCATTTAAATTTCCCTTTTGGTTGTTTCACAGAGGCTTCCTAACTGCCCCCCGTCCCTGCAGTGCCTTCCTAACAGCCTCTCCCAGAGTCAAACCCAGTAACTAGTGGTGACTGGTGAAGGGTCAACCATAATAAAACTGTCAGTTTAAGGCTTTAGTTACAGTCACCGTTAAGTGTTTTAATATCCTGACTGCTACGACTGATCAAGATCAAGGTCGCAAAAAAAAAAAAAAAATCACTTTGCACCATGAGATCCTACATGGACCAACAACAACAACATGGCTGTCAGTCCCAGGGGTCTGACAAACGCATGTGTAGCAGATTCGTTCCACTTAGTCTTTTCACTTTATCAACCCGAGGGTCACAGCACCACATATGGTCCGTCCTCTTTGTCCTCCCCAAAGATTGGGCTGTGTTCACATGAATAAATGGTTTCTCTCACCTAATGCATTCATGAGGTTCCCCTGGTCACATGGTCACATGGTCACATGGTCACATGGTCCACCACAGCACCAGTTTTACTAACCGGACCTGCAGAAAAGTGTCGAGCGTAGACACTTTGTCGTAGCAGAGAGTTGTCCTTCATAAGGTCAACACTAACAGCCTTGCCCAAAGGCAGAGATGCAAATGACAGAGAAGCTCTCGCTGGTGTAATGAAGCAAAGGCACTTTAAAAAAAAACAAACAAAAAAACAACGTTTTTTTACTTCGTTACTTAAAATTCCAGCAGGGGGCGTTTGAACCACAATTCATACAGACCACACCCTTTAACCACAAGGACACAGGGACACTTTGGTAAAACCCCTGATGTATGTGTCACAAGTCACAAGACCTGTGGCTCTTGACTGCCATCTACTGAATGGGAGGAGGATTTTTTTTATCACTCTCTTAAAACTAATGAGCTCCAATCAACTTTAAGCTCTACTGTAATACTGTCCAGTACCTGCATTAAAACAGAGACCTGGACGCCATCATTTAGAACTCTGACCAATGAGAACGCTCATCTACAATTTATCATAAACTCAGGTTACGGCTACGTAAAAACCAGAGCTCAGTAATCCCCTCCAAAAACTGTGACACGACAAAGATCAAACTTTAGCAGATGAACTCTCTGAGTCTGGTTCTCCAGAACTGTTGACCTCCAGCTGCAGGTTCCATGTGATACGGCGCTGCCTGACGTTTAATCATGGACATTAAAGCCTGCTCACACTCTCTTTGTCCTGTGCTTTCCTCACTCTCTCTCTGATTCCGAGCTCCCATCGCTACATCTACTCCCCCGGCCTCCTCACCTCACATTTCCTCTCCCTTCTTCCCATACCCCCCCCTCTCCCCCTCCCCCACGAGACCTCCTCGCCGTAGTATGAGGCTGGCTGGAGAGTAATTGGCTGGCTTAGAGCTCCGCAACGGGGCCCTCTGCTGACAGCTGGTGGGCGGATGCTGCAGACCAATTAGGAAAACCAGAGAGAGTGCGACAGGTTGAGCAAAAGAGAAGGAGAGAGAGTTGAACCGAGTGTCTGTGAACGCGAGGGAAGTGAGGAGGGAGAACAGTTTGTGTTTTTCACATCCAAATTCACTACGTGGTGAATGAGTGGAAGAAAAAAACAAAAACACCTGAAGAAATAAGAAAAAACGCCAACTGCACACGTACAGTCACACACACTTCCTGTTTGTTTCTGAATTCAACTCCAGCTCCATTCCAACGTGTGATGGAACAGAGGAAACAGATTCTGTACTGATTCAGAACATTTACCAAAATACATTTATCACATCAATGCTGCTTAGACGGAAAGAGAAGTAGAAGTTTTTCTAAACTGTCATCAACATTTTTTTAATTTAAATAGTTAATCAATCACATGACTCATTAAATCACAGATAATATAATATTTCCTGTAAAATCGACCCGAGAGATTTTTTGCGCCAAAGGCAAAATTATGGTTTAGCGCCCACAGTCAACATGATTACACAATGACCCCTCCTGTAGAGGGCGCCCTAGGCAACTGCTTGTGTGGCTCGTGTCGTCTGTGACAAAAGAAAGAAACAACGTGAAGTCACAAAGAGTCGATCCAGATCCAGACCAGATCCCAACTCGACTTCCAGAACCACAGAAAAAGTAAAAAGTGCCACCTGTCTAAGCTAACCCTGGTGTTAGCTTAGACAGGTGAGCGAGCGAGCGAGCGAGAGAGAGAGAGACATGGCTTCAGCCCCCCCCCTCTTTATTGCTTTTCCTTTCATCAGAGCTGACATGGTTCACCTGAGGACATTATATGTCAGGAATCATTTGACATCGGATTCAGACGGGACCAAAGGATCTGGATCTCGGTCCCAGTTCAGACCCGATAGAATCATAAAAACATCAGCCCCGACTCCTGGACGCTGTTAAGTACAACTGTGCTGAGGACACTGAGCTGTAAAATACTTTCTGAGTGAGTCTCTGAAGACGCGAGGACGGCAGAAGACGACGACTCTCTGCTGACAGATACAACAACGAGGAGACTGCAAAACCTCACCCTCCCTCCCCCTCCCTCACCCTCCACCATTGACTCTCCTTATAGACAAAACATATCGAAAATATACACCGTGTATTTGTTACAATATTTTTATGCGATCAAAAAATGTAAACATACACGTGTGTGAAGGAGGGTGGTGGACAGCTGGGGGTCAGAGAAGAAGAGGTCAAGGTCAAGGTCAAGGTCACATTCACTCACAGTCAAGTGTTAAAAAGGTGGATTTTTTTTTTAGTAAGGTTTAAAAAAAACAAAATTTCAAGTATATTTTTAAATTTATTTTACTTTCCAAGTCAAACGTCAATTTCCTACGTTTTTACAAATAAATAAATAAAACATCTATTGTTATGATGACATCACAGTTTTTCCATTTGTCTTCTGATTCTAAGATGTTTGTTTTTACTGTCAAAGTCTTGAAGTTTTTCCACATTAGTCCATGATAAAAAAGTTAACGACTTAAGATATAAAGATTATATAAAAAATTAAAGTATTAACGTCAACAAAAATGGTCAGCGTACAACTTCCAAGGCTTTGAATTATTTCAGCTGATGGAAAGTGAGACGACATTTCCTCCTCTTTTTTATTTACCGTTCAGCCGCTCAGCAGGCAGCAACGCTGACAACACAGGCTTCACAGGCAAAACACTGAAGTTCTTCAGCACATCCTGTCACCGAGGACCCAGTCACTACTTCAAAGTGTGAAGACACCTCTGCCTCACACACACACACACACACACACACACACATTTCCCTGCAGAGACAGCGTTCTGTGCCACACTGGTCCCAGGCTGCATTTAAAGGCAGGATGAGAGTCTGGGCTCCACACACACACACACACACACACAGACACACAGATTCAGAGTCAGAAAACTTTATTTATCACCACAGGGCTGAAGGACACACACGAAGGAAACTGAAAAAAAAAAAAATAGGGATCTCCGATATTTTTATTTATATATATATTTTTTCGCAGATATTGTTCAAACACTTATATATTTTTTTTTTTTCGCAGATATTGTTCAAACACTTTTTTTTCCGAATCCGATATCAACCATTGGTGATAAATGCAGCCGCCTGGGTTAAAGGGAGAGTACACATTTTTATTGTGTGCAGTGACATCACAGATAACAGTTTCACTTTCACTTCAAAACTGTTTTTAGGTCAAAAGGAAAATCAAGTGCTGCTTTATCAGGTTTTCAGTAAAATCCTACAGTGATCGTGATAATTAAGCTAATATCGGATGATAATATCGGTCGGACGATCTTATCGTACGTTTCTAAATACAAAAAGACAAAAAAAAACGAAGGCCAGGTTTGATGGGACTGGAGAAGAAAAAACAAACTCACGATCGACTCGTTTTTTTTTTCCTCTTCTTCTTCTTGTTTTTGTTTCTTTCTAATCAACCGTTAAGTTAAGTCATGGAAATGATCTGTTTATGAAGAATGTAAATTCAAAGTCTGATACAGTCTAAGACTTTTAAAGAACTCCGGACGCAAATACTTCATACGTTGAGTGGCTTCAGTCACGTATGCTAATGAAATTTCCCGTCACACGAATCCAAGCAGTGATTGCATCACATTAATTCATCTGGAGCTGTTTAAAACACGAGCCCATGAAGACTCCGGGGGCTGTCAGCTGTTCGCTGTTAATTCACCCTGCATCTCTAACGATGTTTGCTTTAAAAAAGTCTTCCGGTTGTGAACCTGAATGTATAATGCTCTATTATTATCTCCACTTACACAAATCATCGCCTCCTGACTTTAAAGTATCCCAACCGTCGGCCGCGGGGCCTGAAAAGACTAATGAAAAAATAACAATTTTGATCCTTAACTTTTAAAAAAACTGATGTTAAATGAGTCAGAAATTACCTAACGAAAAAATAACAATTTTGATCTTTAACTTCTAAAATAAACTGATGTTAAATGAGTCAGAAATTAGAGAGAGAGAATTAGAGAAAAGTAAAAGTAATCCAGTGTCAAACTCAGCGCTGTAACGATAGATTAGTGTTAAAATAAAACCACGTTGTTAGTTTTTCTGTCTGTTCATCAAAGTCCTTTTAAAGAAATGTCTCCGTTCAACTTGTTAACGCACAATTAGCCGCTAACGCCTCGAGTCGAACTCTGAAAATAACCTTCACGATAACTGAACACAGTTACGACTGTGACAAGATTCTACAAAGTCATTCAAGGAGCCTTGAGGAGACGTTCAGGTCCTTAGAAGAACGTCATGTACTCGACGTTTAATTAGTGAAAATAAAGATTTACTGACATGGACGGTGTTTTGTGCAGAAGTGACACTTCAGACTCAATGATGTGAAAAATTCAACTTTAAGTTGCATAAAAACAACTACGTCGCCACCTGGACGCGGTTTCATATTACAAAGCTAATTCTTTTCTGTTCCGGTGTTTGTGAGAGCTGCAGCAGTTTCACGACGCATAACAAACTCACACAGAAACTAGTTTGGTGAGCGGTCGGCCGATATTATCGGACATCCCTACTTGTAAAGATTCCATTCCTTCAACACAGTTTGTAAAAAGTCTTTTATGTGAAGTAAAAATCATGAGAAAACACTGTAATATTATGTGAGATAAAAAAAACGATCGACAACAAAAACTAGTGCGTTTGCAGGATAATTAGGCTTTAATTTGCTCAGACCAAGTCCTTCAGTAGGAAGGACTTTCCCAAACATGATTATTTAAATGTTGTCGTCGGGCAGACAATAGGACAGAGCCACGAGGACCCAAACGTCACTGATGTGGAGCCACGGACGACAGACGACGGTCGTCCTCATTTGCAGCGGTTCAAAGTTAGAAGTGATGACATCGCTGCTGCTGCTGCTGCTGCTGCTGCTCCGGGTTTAATGGAATTCCTTTTCATCTATTGCTAACTACCGCCGACTGTAGTCGTGTGAGGGAGGGGGCGCTGTGACCTCAAAGACCCAGAGAAATGGATGTCAGAGCCTTTACAGGTTATTGATCCGGCTTCTCTGTGTTCAATACGGCTGAATCTGCATCACAGCGTGTGATGACAAACCCCCGGCTGCGGCCCCCAAAACGGCACATGTTCCTGTTGCAGCGGAGAGTCCGAATTTTAGGGGATAATTACGATCGCTAACCCCGAGGTCAAGATAAACGTTTTTATCTGGATGTTAATTTTACGGCTCGTCTTTTGAAGAAGCAGAAAAAGCTACATGCACTCTTTCTAGTTTTAGAAAAAAAAAAAAGATTAAAATGACATGGTGAAATTCAATTAAAGGAGCATTTCACCTTAAATTCAAGGCTGGTTTTAATTTTGCTTTGTCACCACAGACTTTTTTTTCTTCTATATTTTCAAATTACCTTCACTTGAAGAATAAAAATATATTTACGCCGTAACAATATTAATGTTGTGTATTTAAAAGGCAGATGGTGATCCAATTACACTGTCACCATCAGAGCTGCCATGTCTTTAAACTGGCACAAGACCAAAGCACTTTGGAATAAAATGCTACGGTTATGTTTTCCATCTGCAGCAAACACTGACTTGATAATGATTAGAAAAACTTTCTGTCTCACACAAACTGACACAGACACACACACACACACACACACAGATGTACAAAACCAACAACCTCCCAATTACAGTTAAAGCCCAGTATTTTCAGGCTCATTAGGCGCAGAAAGTTGGCATCAAAAAAGAAACTGATGGAGGGAAAAAAAACAGAGAAATCACATTTAAATGACATATTTACTCATATTTTCCTTCTCATATTTTTCTTACTTCCTGTCACTAATAGGCGATTATAATTCAAAAAAGAAATAAACACAGTCTGTCTGAACATCAGAGGATTTATACATATATGTAACAAGACCTGTTACATGTTACTGTTGTTAACTTACTGTAAAAATGTAAATATTTATATAATTCTTTTTGTAAATGCTTAGATTTAGTGAAAAGAAAAAAATACAATTTTCCAATTCCACAGCACACTGTCCTACAAATGGGGCACAAGGGGAGTCGCCCCCTGATGGACATTCGAGTGAACTCAAAACAAGCATGTGACCTTCGTATGTGGATCTTATAGATCTACATGAACACACTGCCCCCCCCGCTGGGGCTTTTCAAACTGATCAAAGTCGCATTGATCCGACACTCGCAGAGACACAGACCAGAACAACAGACCAGGCTGTGGTTTTTTCAGGCTTCAGAGAGAGATTTCTACAGCTGTACTGGGGTCAAACACATGTCTCTACACATGAGCGGTGACAGTTTTGATGTTAAAATGTTTACAACTTTTCAACTAGTTTTTCTTTAGCTATAACAAACTTTTCAACTAGTTTTTCTTTAGCTACATTTCTTTAGTTTTCTTTCCCTGAACCCTCAGAGGTGGAACTGAATTATATTCCATGTGTTAAAACTGGAAATTAAAAAAGAAATCCCTAAAACTGAGACTCAGTGTTGTCTGTCGTCTGCCTTGACAAAAAAGAGACGAAGGGAAGAAAGAGAGAGGATTAGAATCATTCTTAATCAGTATTTAATCTGCAGTCGTTTCACAGCAGTGATGACGGCTGTACTCAGTAGTATTTGATAAGATACTATACTATACTACAACAGTATTTTACTTTGAATAAACACTGTCATATTGCGTTAGTACTACAGCTCAGTAATCCTATTTCATTATTTCATCAGTCGTCGCAAAATGGTTTTGTTCATAAAATAAAAAGTTTTTTTTATGGTTTGAACATCAAGACTCAGTAAATTCAGATGAGAATGACTTGAATTCCTCCTCTTTGGTTCAAACTGTGGTCTGTGTGGCTCCAGTTAATGTTCCTTAAACTGCAACAATAACTTTAATTGTTTTATGCTCATAAAATAGCAGCACATTTCAGTCCGTTCAAACCTCAGGAAGCTCAGAGGGAAAAAAAAAAAAAAACAGCCGCGGCCGCTTCATGGGCAACGTCTGGGGTTTTTTTTCTTTTTTTTTTTTTTGATGAAAAAATCTGAAGTTCCTTTACACAACACACATGTAAATAACACACAAACTAAAGTAAGCCCCTCTGACACACACACACACAGACAAACATTAAGAGACCAGACGTGTGGGTGGCAGTGGGCGCCACCATCTGTGAACACTTCAGGTGTTGGATATAATACTTTTCTGCTCCGTTCTCACTGTCAGACGGAGTCGCCCTCTTTTTTTTTCAAGAAGAACGAGCCGGAACGACGCCAGCAAATTAATGAATACTTTATCAGCGGTGTGTACTGTATGCAGTAACACCTGTGTGACAGTTAAACAGAGAGAGAGTTGAAGTAACCACTGGTTTTTCTGAGGCTTGGACCAGTGTTACGGCCTGGTGTACCAGGGGTCTGCAGCCTCAAAATTAAATTAAATTAAAAAACATCAGAGCAGTATGATTAGATGATGAGCATAAGAAGGGGCTGGAATTGTCATTTTTATAATAATAATAGTAAAACATTTTTATTTCCTTTTTATAATTTTTTTTTTAAATAAAAGCTGAACCTTTTTTAAAGGTCACAACACGGCACGTAGGATCAGCACCTTGGACAGCGAGCATGGACATTAATATAATATTAAAAAAACAAAGCTTGGTTGAGCTTTGATTGATTGATTGATTTACACTGAATGGTTTTCTAGACCACAGGTGTCAAACTCAAGGCCCGGGGGCCAGATGCGGCCCGCGGGACCTTAAAAAGCGTTACAGCTACAGAGATTCTTAACCTGATAAATTCAAAGTTTTTTTTTCATTTTACACAAAAATGAACAATATTTGTTACTTGAATAAATAATAAGTCGTTATGGAGCAGTTACTTATATACAGTCTTCCATTTTTAACCTGCCTTTCAACTGTATGAAAATGAGTTTGACCCCAGACCATGTGGAGACAATCAGCGTTTAGCTTCTCGAGTTTGACTCCAGACAGTTTTAGACAATGTGGAGACAATCAGCGTTTAGCTTCTAATAATTCCATCACTGTCTAAAGTAGACGGAGACGACGTTGACGTTCACTTGACTCAGAATAACATCATAACCTGTTCTTTCCGCTCAAGGCTAACCTCCAGGGCAAAAAAAAAAAAAAAAAAGTTTTTTTCCTCGCCTTGTGTGAAGATCTGATTGGCTGATGAGTCAAAGTGATGAGCAATGACACTCAGTGAGGAGGCAGTGAAAGTGTCCAACAGAGCGAGGAGCAGACAGGAAGAGGGAGACAGATGAAAGGAAACTTTCTGAAGCAGGTTTAATATTGACATTTCTGTGGCACCAGCTGTCGCTTTTATTCTCTGCACAATTATTTCTAAAAACTTAAATCAGTCTCATTAATCTTCACAGAAGTCGACG
>NC_024315.1:3831493-3831778 GCF_000523025.1 Cynoglossus semilaevis | reverse complement strand
TTTTGTTTTTTGAAATCCATCACTGGAGTTTTTATGCACTTTGAAGTAGGATTCTTTAAAGAGTCATTTTTTACAATTTTTAAAATCGTATTTAACTCTTGAATTACAGTCTGTAACGACTCCTCCGTCACAGACTGACCGACGTTCGTACCTGAGTCCAGTTCACCTCATCGACAACCTGTTTGTCCATCTATGGCTATCTGAACCCAATGTAGTGAGAGTAGACACGGAGACAAACCGCCTGTCCACCGTGCGGCCTCATCATCATCATCGTATCTTTTTTTT
>NC_024315.1:3830373-3830947 GCF_000523025.1 Cynoglossus semilaevis | reverse complement strand
ACCGGATAATGAGACAGAGCCTCACGGAGCAGGCGCTCACTGTTGGCACTGAATAAAAATGAAAGGGGGAGGAGAAAAGGGAGAGAGGAGAGTGAGAGGGGAGAAAAGATGGAGTGCAGAGCAGTTACCATGTGTAGTGACCGGGAAGAGATGGAGAAAGATGGTGTGATACCAAGAGGAGAAGAGAACAATATGTGGAGGAAGAAGGAAAATGAAAGGTCAAAAAAAAAAGAGGCTGGAAAAAAAATATGGGAGGAGAAGGAAGAGAAGGAAACACAGCAGATGGAAGAGAGAGAGGGGGGGGGGCTGAGGGGGGGGGAGATGGGAGTGAGCGGCAGCCAGCCATCCATCACTGCTGCTCTGGATTTCTCGGGGGACCACATCTCATCACAGAGCCCAGTGTAACACTGTACATGTGTGTGTGTGTGTGTGTGTGTGTGTGTGTGTGTGTGTGTGTTAGCCAGACTTCATTATACGCTCTCTGTGCCGTGAGTGTCACTGCCCCCTGTATCAACTCACTCACTTGAAAGACGACACTGATTTGTTGTGAGGTTTGTGTTTCTTTGTGTAGATT